>NW_017309340.1:9122-32017 GCF_000935625.1 Nanorana parkeri
GAGGGATGTAGGTAATGTAGAGGTGAGCAGTGTTGGAAGAGAGTTGTAGGTAATGCAGATGTGAGCAGTGTTGGAAGAGGGTTGTAGGTAATGTAGAGGTGAGCAGTGTTGGAAGAGAGTTGTAGGTAATGCAGATGTGAGCAGTGTTGGAAGAGGGTTGTAGGTAATGCAGAGGTGAGCAGGAAGAGTGTTGTAGGTAATACAGAGGTGAGCAGTGTTGGAAGAGGGTTGTAGGTAATGCAGAGGTGAGCAGGAAGAGTGTTGTAGGTAATACAGAGGTGAGCAGTGTTGGAAGAGGGTTGTAGGTAATGCAGAGGTGAGCAGGAAGAGTGTTGTAGGTAATACAGAGGTGAGCAGTGTTGGAAGAGGGTTGTAGGTAATGCAGAGGTGAGCAGGAAGAGTGTTGTAGGTAATACAGAGGTGAGCAGTGTTGGAAGAGGGTTGTAGGTAATGCAGAGGTGAGCAGGAAGAGTGTTGTAGGTAATACAGAGGTGAGCAGTGTTGGAAGAGGGTTGTAGGTAATGCAGAGGTGAGCAGGAAGAGTGTTGTAGGTAATACAGAGGTGAGCAGTGTTGGAAGAGGGTTGTAGGTAATGCAGAGGTGAGCAGGAAGAGTGTTGTAGGTAATACAGAGGTGAGCAGTGTTGGAAGAGGGTTGTAGGTAATGCAGAGGTGAGCAGGAAGAGTGTTGTAGGTAATACAGAGGTGAGCAGTGTTGGAAGAGGGTTGTAGGTAATGCAGAGGTGAGCAGTGTTGGAAGAGGGATGTAGGTAATGCAGAGGTGAGCAGTGTTGGATGAGGGATGTAGGTAATGCAGAGGTGAGCAGTGCTGGAAGAGGGTTGCAGGTAATGCAGAGGTGAGCACTGTTAGAAGAGGGATGTAGGTAATGTAGAGGTGAGCAGTGTTGGAAGAGGGTTGTAGGTAATGCAGAGGTGAGCAGTGCTGGAAGAGGGATGTAGGTAATGTAGAGGTGAGCAGTGCTGGAAGAGGGTTGTAGGTAATACAGAGGTGAGCATTGTTGGCAGAGGGTAATAGGAGATGCAGACGTAACTAGTGTTAGAAGACAGATGCAGATATGACCAGTGTTGGAAGAGGGTGATATGGGATGCAGAGGTGGACAGCATTGGAAGAGGGTGGCAAGGGATGCAGAGGGAGCAATATTTTGCCAAAGGATTCTGAGGTGAGCAGTGCTGAAAGAGGAGGACAGAGAATGCAGAGGTGAGCAGTGCTGAAAGAGGACGACAGAGAATGCAGAAGTGAGCAGTGCTGAAAGAGGATGACAGAGGTGAGCAGTGCTGAAAGAGGAGGACAGAGAATGCAGAGGTGAGCAGTGCTGAAAGAGGACGACAGAGAATGCAGAGGTGAGCAGTGCTGAAAGAGGAGGACAGAGAATGCAGAGGTGAGCAGTGCTGAAAGAGGATGACAGAGAATGCAGAGGTGAGCAGTGCTGAAAGAGGATGACAGAGAATGCCGAGTACATCAGTGCATACCCAATCAGTTGTGGCCGGGGCATTCCCCGCCCCCTGTGGCCACATGTAAACAAAGCAGCGGGGTAACATAATTGACCGTATATTGCCATATTTGTTCAATGCACCCAGGGCAGGCCAAGGGCACCTGCAATAAAGGTTAGTATAAAGATTTGTTTTCCCCACAGCCACATATATACAAAGAGGTTGGGATACTGCTGACATCATTGACCTTAAATGGCCATATTTGCTCAATGCTACCAGGGCAGAATGAAGACACCTGCAATGAAGGTTAGCATAAAGATTTGCTCCCATGGAGGGAAAGGCTGGAGAATGTTTTCAATATTTTTGTAAATCTGCAACTTTAATTAAAAGTCTACCTGATGATCCTGCTATGAAGATCCTTCTTCAGGCACTTCTTGTTATGGGGTGAAAACTGTCTCCCATTTGTTCTCCTGTGTTGTCACCCTGTCATGCTCCTAGTGAAGAGAACATGCCAGCACAATTTTTGCATGAATGGTCTCCCCCTTCACCTGCACTGCTGCATATAGACAGGAAGTGCCTGGGCGGCATATATATAGGAAGTGGCTACAAAGAGGCTGTGAGAGATCAGCAGCACTAAACTATGAAAAAGGGTAAAGACAGTACTTTATAAAATATATATTATCACACACAGTGGTTTGTCAAACTAAACGTCACCTAGTTATAGTTTACATTTACTTTATTTTAACTTAATGGTTTGTTCGTGAGCTTGCATACCCAAATTTCCATTCACTTTCACATTGCTGTTTTCCTTATTATAGAAGGGCCACAGACTTCTTATCTTATTTAGGTCCTGCCACTGTGAGTGTTTATATTGAACTTCTGCACACTGTCAGGTGGGATTGTGTATAAGGAATTAGATCGCTTCCAGGACATATTAACTTCCTAGTGCTATTTTTGACCCTGTTCATGTGTAGCATCAGCTATTTCTATTTTAACATGCCTGCCCTTAGCACGATTCCTTGAACTGAAAGGATCTGTTCTATTTTTTGCTGGTGCATCCTTTGCCAGATGCTTGTATGGCCTTTCATTGTAGCTTAGAGGGTACATTGCAATCCTTTCTACTAGAGGGAAATTTATATCAGTGTTATATGTACTCCAGTCTGTTCACACTCATCACTGATATACATAACTGGCGATAATATGCATATTGGACTGTTTGTACCTGCTACATTTTACATGCAATATGGAAAATGCAGACATAGTGCAAGAGGCTTAAAGTACAATTAAACCTTTGGGGGGTTTTGCATATATCTATAGCTAGCAAGTAGTAGATGTATGCAAAAAACATTTTTTTTTTAAAAAGTGACCAAAAAAGGTACAAACTTACCCGTGTCTCCACTGCACGCTCCCGTCCGAAGTTTTAAAGATTCTCGGGGGCCAGGAGAAGAGGAGAGACACAGGGTAAGTCAATGCATGCAGCCCACAGCTTGCACCCGCACAGAGTCCGCGGGACACAGAAGACTCAGCTGTCTGCCCTGGATCAGAGACCGGCACCAGCGTTAGAGGGACTCCTGAAAACTACTGGAAAAAGGAAGATAATCGGATCATGAGGCATCATTTAAGGTAAGTCCTTAAAGCAGTATAGGGGGGGAGGAAAAAACATGTGACTTTAATGTCACTTTAAGCTACCACTGACTGGTTTATAATATATCATTAGAACTCTAAGGAAAATAACTACAAAACTAAAAACAAACTCCTTTACAGAAAAATATGTCATGACAGAAATACATAATCTACAATTGCTGATCGCTCCTTTTAAATCCCTATTCCAGGCTAAATGTATCTTTTTAAAGCCGCCCTGAAGGTTAAAAAGGTAGCTTTGGCTGTAATACTCACTTCTCCTCTGGTGCTGTCCCCTGCAGCAACTCTTCACCACAAGATGTCCTCAGGGTTCTGAAGACTAATGACATACTATGAGTACAGGATGTCATGGTGCCCTGCACTTAGTGTATTGATACAAAAAGCAGAGCTGACCTCATCTCTACATCGTCAATGTTTGTATCATCATGGTTCACCTATTGCTACAAGAGGATTCAAAGACAGAGAAAGAGCACCCTGTTCATTATGTGACAAGCCTGAAGACACACGGAAAAGGTAAGGATAAAAAAGCATAATGGTGGGAAGGAGGCTCAAGGATTGACTTGGATTAGAACCTGCAAAATGCTTGTTGCCCTGCTGTCATGCTTATCCAACAGTTTAACTGAAATGCCAAGTTACTAACTCAACAGGCATACAGTCAATAAAGTCAAAGTGAGTTCAGAACTGGTCTGCATACTAGTTACATACCTAAAAACTTTCAGGATAGATCAACAATGGCAACGTAATACAGTACAAGTTTCCAACCGCTGTTGTGTGTAGCCAGTGAAAGTGCCTTTGTTGCAATTTAGTAATAAACCACAGAATAATAATTGTGAAAAACAAATTGGTAGTCCACTTGTGGGTAACTGCAGATAAGTTGAATCAGAATATCATTCATATTTACCTGAATAATATGTTACTAAAATGTAGATTTTTTTTATACTTAACATAGAAAAAATATATATGTACAGTATATCTATTTATATTGTGGGAGATGAACTGTCAATCTGTGTATGAAGATTCCTGGTTCAGCAGTGAAAGGGTCCCTGATCAGGTCTTGGGTTAATTGGACAGGTAAGCGTTGCTCACAAAAGAGAATATCCTTGGCTTAGTCAGTGCTCCCTCTTCAGCAGACAGATTGCTGCAGGAGAAGCATGTGTGTAAAGAAGAGCCTGTGCTCATCTCTCTCTGGTCTTATAGACAGACATTCCAGGCTGACACCTAGGTTAAAGTTCAGTGTGTGTTGAAGTGCATAACCAGACCTAATAGCTAGAAGGTCAAATAATGCCTTAGTATGTGTGTGTCATGCTGAGAATGCCTGCAGGGGCAGACCTTGCGTTCAGGTACTTCTGTTGGCATATAAAAGTGGGCAGAAGCCTTAAAAGAAGTGAGTTCCTAGAAAACTTTCCAGTTGGAGCCACATCTCACAATTGGTGGAGGATGCGGGCAAAAGTGGAGCTCCTTTTGCTTGGAGTCTGCTAATATCCGCTGAGAAGTAAGTTCTCTTATGAAGATTTATTTATGCTCTGTGCTAAGGTGCCATTGAAATACAGAGCACATCATGCGTGTCAGATGTTAGAGTTAAAGAAATACTGTGTTTCCCCGAAAATAAGACCTACCCGGGAAGTAAGACCTAGCGCTATCTTCAGAGATTTCTGTAATTAAAATAAGACCTACCCCGAAAATAAGACCTACCCCGAAAATAAGACCTACCCCAAAAATAAGACCTAGTTTGGCTTTTGCCTCGACTTTTACGGTACATAGAAAGCTGCCGCTGAAAACTACATTTCCCAGCAGGCAGCGGCACAGCGCGGCATGGTCAGTGGGGTCGGAGTAAGGTCAGGGGAGGTGAGGGAACTTCTGACAGGTCCGTGCGACGAGCTGGCTCCCTGGACGGCATCCGAAAGGTGAGCTCCAGGACAGCTGCAGCCTTCAGGTAATGTGACACTGTGTGTGACAGTATTTTTTCACTCCCCTTCTCCATCTTCTCTACTGTATGATACAGTACATTCCATATCTCTGCTCTGTGTGACACCTGTGTGCCTCAGCCTCCACAGCATATTTTATCTCTATTATTTTAATTATGGTAGAAAAAAAAGTATGTGGAGGGGATGCTCAATGGGGGTTAAAAAAAAAAATAAGACATCCCCGAAAATAAGACCTAGTGTGTGTTTTGGGGGGGAAAGAAAATACAAGACAGTGTCTTATTTTCGGGGAAACACGGTAGGAGGCCTTACAAGTGACAGTGCACCTTTTTGCTGGATTTGTGCAAGTTGCTGTGGATATTGTAATCTGTATGTCTGCAATATGGGGTCTCAAAAGCAGACATTGCTAAAATGAGAGGGAGAATTCTAAGGCTGGAGGGGACTGCACTGTCTGCTGTGAACTGGTGTAATTTGGTCATTTGACAGTGGCTACCCCAGCTACCAAGAGAGCAAAGCTATCTCTTAGTGCTGTGAAAAACAATGGCTGCCCAGAACCAGAAGACAAGTGCTGTTGCCTGTAGCAAGATGGTGCAATTAGACCAGCTGACTTTATGCAGAAGATACCACCAACTAAAGATGCAAAGGTTTTTTTGAGTGGCTTTGAGCACCTCCTCAACTGGTATAAAATAAATAGCTAACCAAGTAATTTCTATGCGATATCATTGGTATATAACCATGATCATTTGTCAGGAGTGCCACTGGCTTGACAGGAACGGAGTGGAACCCACTGGCAGAAAACGGCTGAAGGCGTCCAAAGGCAAAGGTACAAAAGGGATAATCCAAAGAGAAGTCAAGTCCAATCCGAGTCGAGGCAGGCAGCGACGGTTCATGGGCGAAAAGGCAGTACAGGGTCGGCAACAGGGGGTCCAGATAAGGTGTCAGGAAGCAAGGCAAGGTACACAGATGGGGAGGTAATTACACCATAGGGTGGAATAACTCGGCAACAAGCCAGAGCTCTGGTCAGGTTTGTATAGCCAGGGGATGTAAGACCACTCCCTCGGTCACCGAGGCAACCAGGAAGCCTCCCTCCCCGGGAGCCAATGGCAGGCGAGAGAGGTGGAAGGTGTGTGCTGGGAACCTCCCCCAGCAAGGCCCACACCTGATAGCCCGAATTGCGCAGGTGCGCTACGCGCATGCTTCCGGGGATGCGCGCGCAGCCTGTGTATTGTGCAAACACCCGTTGCACGACTCGCGCATGTGCACCTGCAACCCGGGCACCAGGAGTTCCCCCAGGCTGGAGGGGAACCCGTGCCCTGTGCCGTGCCCGTTGGCCCCGTGAAGGGATAACACCCCTTGCATCCTGACATAATTATAGATATTTCATGGGGAGGTGCTCAACTCTTGCTCTACGAGTTTCACTGTACCAGTGCTTCTTCAGGAGCTTATGGGCATACAGTTGGGATTCACATTTCTCTTACGTTATGGCTCAGAGATAAATAGAAAACGAAATTAAATCATCACACAGGTGGAAGGAGCGATGAAACAGATCAGCCAGGCGGGCGTCCAGGCACACACAACCAGAATTATCCCCAATCCAGGACGTATGTTGTAAAGGAGCTCGTACTAAAGGTATAGGAGTACATATGTAAAGATCAGTTGGGCCTCCACATATATGGCTGTGACCAGTATTTTTTCTTATCCATTCATATTAGGATGTGGCACTGTCTAAAGCCCTATGCATCCTTGTTACTGTAACATCTTTATGTCATTTCAAGTCAGTTTAATGTTTTTAAATCTGTAGATAGATACAAATACCGGTGTATTGTTGCCAACCTATAAAAATAATTAGGAGAGACACCTTCAAGGGTTCAAGAAGAGAAATGCATACCATCCGATAGACATGTAGAGGCATGGCTAACAGTGGTTGTGGTCAATAAAGTGGGTGTGTTTTGCTATGTTTTAGGCAAAATAGGACTTGAGGGTACACTGCAGAGAAAGTGGGAGTAAACTAACCCCCATTGTTGGTGTCAGTGGGATAAAATAACCCCCATCCTTGGTGTTAGTGGGATGAAGTAATTCCCATCCTTGGTGTCAGTGGGTTTCATTAAGTCCCATATCATTAGTGTCAGTGGCATAAAATACCCCCATCCTTGGTGTCAGTGGGATAAAATAACCTCCGTCATTGGTGTCAGTGGGATAAAATAACCCCATCCTTGGTGTCAGTGGGATAAAATAACCCCCATCCTTGGTGTCAGTGGGATAAAATAACCCCATCCTTGGTGTCAGTGGGATAAAATAACCGCATCCTTGGTGTCAGTGGGATAAAATAACCCCCATCCCAGAAGGCAGTGTTAGATCTACTAGCAAACTTAAAGAAGAACTATGAGGTGAGTGATTTTCACTCATCCTCATAGTTAGAGCCGACGTGGGACATTGAAACTGTTACACGTTGGCTCTATTGATCTAGAAGTGAGTGAACACATACAGTCGCTTGCTCACTTTCCGATCATCTCCCTGCAGAGAGCGGTGACTGCAGTCACCGCTCCCCGCAGGGATTCCCCCCCTCCCTGATCCTCCAGCACTGAGTGGAGGAATGGACAAGGGAGTGGGCAGGCACAGCTGGCTCTGCCTCTAGATAGGCAAAGCCCGCTGTCAATCAGCCAGCTGGGTGGATCTCAACAGTATTGCCAGGATCCATCCCGGCCGTGGCGCTCTCAGTATATAGCGAGCAATAGCCGCTATATACTGAGCTTTGGGTCACGGGAGGATGTTAGTATATGTCCTCCCGTGACCCTATATAGAACTATGGGATAACAAGGTTACCCCATAGTTCTCTTTTAAATGGACTTCACTAACAAATTAAATCTGATCCCCAGCTAACACTTTTTAAGCAGCTTCAGCGATAGTTTTGTTTTTCCTTTTGGGATAAAGGTTTTACATAAATGAATGAAAGCGGACCATTGTAATCCCCCCTGTCAGTGTTAAATAGTTTGTCTCAACCCTCTCTATCTGCTACTTTTGCTGGACAGCTTGGTCTGGTAATATAACTGACTTACTGACCGGATCATCGGGTGAAAATAAAGGGGGGAAAAAGCCCATAAAATATAAAGTATGCAACGGCCATATTTAAAGACTGGTTAGCTGCAATGTTTATATTTTTTGGGAGGGTTTAGATACTCTTTAACCCCAAACTGTTGGTGTCATTAGGAGCTAAATGAACCCCAAATCATTGGTGTCACTGAGAGCACAATTAACCTCAAATCGTTAGTGTCGGTGCGTTTCAGCATTTGGCTCCCTGAAAGGTGCCAACTGCCTGGATCTTGTTTTACAGTCTGCGAGACGTGGATACCGCAGGATAGTGTTTAAAGTCCCAGGACTGTCTTACTGGATCCTGGACACCTCACATCTACGCTGCTGATTCTCTCCTAAAGGTCCTTGTTCAGGAACTTTCTCTAATGGGTTGACAAGACTCTACTAGTTGTGCTTTTTGTGTTGTCACCGTCACTTGCATCTCTAGAGAAAACCACATGTTGGCATACTGACACACTGTGCAGGTGCGGTCCACTGTTGTTACTATTAGGAAGCCAATCCAGAGCCATGATGTGCAGTGCACGCATGTACACAGGAAGAGGCTGGAGGAGATCAGCAGCACTGAAATGCAAGAAAGGATCAGAAAGAAGTGATATCAAATTATTTGAAAAAGAAAAGCATTGCAGTTGTATATGCAATGAGACACAATGCTTTATCAAACTAAGGACCCTATTTATAGTAAAGAGCGGACACCGCAGTGATACTTCACACCGTGGCCTACACAGTGGCCAAGTTCACACTGCATAACTATGCAGAGAGAATTTCATGGCTAGACGGGTCATGTGACTAGATTCTCCTTATGGCTTTTTTCCCTTTTCGTAAACTGTTCAGAATGGTGCTTCCGTTGTTTTGATTCCCAGACTGCAATGCACATTCGTAAAGCAACTGAGCTTGATAAATGTGAAGTGTTGTTCCTTTTTAAAGCAGTGGTATGCCCACAATAAGTCAAACTAGAACTATATATATATATATCAGGGCTTCTCAGGTGTATAAACCACAGTCATTGTGCTTCACATAAAATCCGATTTTTTCAATTATTTAACTAAAAACGTATCAAATCAAACTTGTAGTATTGCTGTGTGTTCCAAAAGCCATATAGTACCTCTTGGACCTGACACGTGTGTCTACTACAGACACTAATCATATATACATATGACATGAATACACTAGGGTTGCCACCCATTCGGTTTTCACCTGGACAGTCTGGTTTTGGAGTCTTGTGTCTTGGTGTCCAACCAGCGGTACACAAGGCACTCAGTGCCTACAACAGCACATTTTCTGACAGATGCGGCTGCCGGGGTCCTCGGCAAGCATAATCCCGGGGCAGCTGCACCTCCCTGAAACGGGATCTTCCTCTGAGCTGCAGGCAGCCTGTGCCTGTTTACAGGTGCACGTAGCTCAGAGGAAGATTCAGGTTTCATGCCAATGCGGCTGCCCGAGATCGCACTTACCGAGGACCTCGGCAGCCGCATCTGTGATTGCTCCTTCTCCTCCGGCTCCCTGGCACTGTGCTGCCCGCCTGTGGACCCCGGGGGAGACACCGTAGCCGACAGCCCTGAGAGTCGCACAGCCCACCTGAGTGTCACACAGCCCACCTGAGAGCCCGCCAACCCAGAACAGTACAGAGTATGTTGCTTCATATTATTTTTGTATCGCTGGGATTTGTAGTCCTCTATAGCTGGTCTCCTTACTCCCTCCCCTCCCTCCTCCCTCCCCTGGCTGCCTCTCCTCGCTCTCTCCTCTATATTCTCCAAAAAAAAAATTGCCGTGCACGGCACTAGAGTGTTTAGGTTTCACTTAAAGAAAAGGTGGCAACCCTAGAATACACTTATTATAAATGCATATATGTTGGAACAATCTTCAACCCTTTTCACTTCTTCAGGAAGATGAGGTAACATTAAGGCCCCATTCACACTGCGCGATTTGCATTTTGCGCGATATCGCGCAAATGCTTGCATTGAGCAAGCTTAAATTGCGGCTAAATCCGCTCCAAAAAAGGTCCTGCTGTAGCGACACACGACCCGCGACAGCAGGACCCTTTGCCCCATTGAGAAGCATTGGAGAGCGATATCGCACGGTAAATTGCCGCGCGATAAATCGCTCAATGTGAACGGGGCCTACAAGATTCTTCATTAGCAAACTGTGGTCTGTATTGCTGGAATCAACATATGCAGAGAGGGTTATCATACCATCACCAGAGGAGCATCCTGTCTCTCTCTCATACAATTGGAAACGGTGGGGTATGAGGTAGGGACAGGATATGCGCTGAGGTGCGTTGGTGGCATGGGTGTTTGGTGACGGTACGATAACCCTCTCTGTATATGTTGATTTCAGCAATACAGATCATGGTTTGCAAATGAAGAATCTTTTAAAGTCACCTCATCTTCCTGAAGAAGCTGAAAAGCATTGACGATTGTTCCAACATATATGCATTTATAAAAAGTGTATTCATGTCATATGTATATATGATTAGTGTCTGTAGTAGATACACGTGTCAGGTCCAAGAGGCACTATATGGCATTTGATTTGATATGTTTTTATTGAAATAATTGAATAAATGGGATTTTAAGTGAAGCACAATGACTGTGCTTTATACACCTGAGAAGCCCTGATATAAATATATATAGTTCTAGTTTGACACATGTATGGGGTGTGGTGTTAGAGGGTTCGGGGTATGTAGGTTTCTTGGGGGAAAATAAGGCCACAATAATAGGACCTTTTAAAAAAAGAATAAATGCGCACTTCTTTATAAAAGGAAATAATGTGCATGGATGATGTTTTTGTATAGGAGCCAGTAAAGCATTGCAGCCTCGATCAATGGACGGTAGATGCAATGCTCTGGCTACTGCAGACTCCTCCTCCCGTCCATGGTCATACCTGACAGTAACATGGAGGGGAGGTAGTAGGAATGGACTACATGTACAGTGACATCACCACACTTGTGTCCCCTCTGCCGCAGTGGCTGATAGGACTTGTAATCGCTCTGTGTGGGTGCTGAAGGAACAAAATGTAAACATGCCAGTTAAGGAGAAGAACCCCACAATTCTGGTAAATGGGGGTTAGGGTGCTTCATGATACACCCTAAATATATACATGTAACATAACACATGGTCTGAACAGTGAAGTTAGCCTTTAAGCATAAATGTCATTCAGTTAGGGTTTACATGCAGGGCAGTACTACTGTAGGAGAGCCTGTGACAGGACAGCATTAGTTTTCTTTTCTGATCCTGCCAGTAACAAACTTCCTGTCCTGGGGTGACGAGGCTCACTCACCTTTCTGTATCAGGACTATGGATACAAGGCATGACTATAGGACTCTGCCCCTCCCCTATTCTACATAACATAGAGGGACATGGCTCTAGACATGTGCGATTCGTTTCGTTCCGAAACTAAATTCGGATGAATGCAAACAAATCCGAATTTCCGTTTCCGAAATTCATTAGCGGTAGTTTGTTTCGACCGATCGTTTCGTTTTCTTATTCGTTTCTTATTCTATTCGTCCGTTCGTTGCATCAAAGTGACATTAGAGAAGGAGAAAAAAAAATTTCCCCTCAAATGTCACTTTGTTGCAAATGAACGAAACGAAAACGATTGTTCGAACGAACTACCTCTAACGAATTTCGTCCGAATTCCGAATCCCAATTGACTTTCACACCCGAATCCCGAAAAACGAAATAACACAAAATCTGAATCAAAACGAAACGAAAAACAAATTTTTTGCCAGTGCACATGTCTACATGGCTCTGTAGTTCTCAGATACACCTGAAAACAATGTCAGGACAGGAAGTTATCAGCTCACAAGAGCTGATATGCAGCATGCTAAAATGGCCCTATTGGCCCTAAAATGTACTTAGCCATTTTAGGGCCAAGAACCAGGTTTGCTTCAATTCCCCTTCCATACCCAACAGCATATACAACCCCCCACCACCAGGATCAACAAGTATTTTTGGGGATATTAAACGAATCTAACAAAACACTTTCAAGGGTATATTTATTGTAGAGATTAAAAGGGACCATTGTTGGGATTTCCATCCACCTATACAAGTGAGAGGAAATCCTAGCTGTCAGTATGAGGACATGAGTCAGATAAATTGGTGATGTGAATGGGATATGTTGGTTCTCTAACATCCAGCCTGCTCCTTGAGGACTGCATTTAGGCCATTTGCACTACCCCGTGTGCGGCCATTTGTGTCATTTGGTTCTAGTTATTTCCATCCCAGGACTCTTGGCAATGACACTGTTGACAACGGTTGCCATCGAGACAGAAGAAGCGTCCATCCCCAGAGCTTTCTGCAGGCGGCCGGCCAATCAGAGACTAGAAGGCGGGTCACATGACGAGGTGGATTATACACGATGAGGCAGGCTGCGGGGCTTTAGTTCAGAATTCGGTTGAGCTGGACTCGGTGCTGCTAGGAGCTGAGGGAAGATGTTCGGGAGCCTGCTCCGAGACTTTGAGGAAGACCCATTCTTTTCGTGAGTCCCATTACACACCGATCACCGGTCTGTGCGCTGCTGTTACTCTGCTGACAGCAGCCTCATCCATATACTGCCGTGGGACTACAAATCCCAGCATGCTGCATAGTGCCATGAGAGGTGTGGAGGGCCTGCTGTACAGGGGATTACACACTGACCATCGTCCTCATAGGATGCATGGCCATGGCTGACATTGTTCCAGCTCTTCCTGTCATTCCTGCCGCTTTGTAAAAAGGCACTTTCATTTCCTTAACGTGGAACTAGACAGAAACTACATGTATGATGCAGCCCCTCATATGTATGATGCAGCTTAATATATGTATGATGCAGCCTGTCATATGTATGATGCAGCTTAATACATGTATGATGCCGCCTATGACATGTATGATGCAGCCTGTCATATGTATGATACAGACTATGAAATGTATGATGCAGCCTGTCATATGTATGATACAGACTATGAAATGTATGATGCAGCCTGTCATATGTATGATACAGACTATGAAATGTATGATGCAGCCTGTCATATGTATGATACAGACTATGAAATGTATGATGCAGCCTATGACATGTATGATACAGACTATGAAATGTATGATGCAGCCTATCACATGTATGATACAGACTATGACCTGTATGATGCAGCCTGTCACTAGTATGATGCAGACTATGACAGGTATGATGCAGCTTTGACATGTATGATGCAGCCTGTAACATGTGTGATACACCCTATGACATGTATGATGCAGCATGTCACATTTATAATGCAGCCTGTCACATGTATGATGCAGCCTGTCACATTTATAATGAAGCCTGTCACATGTATGATGCAGCCTATGACATGTATGAACACATTGGTCCCCCCCATCCCATAACACAATCTGTTGCTCTTGTAGGGAGGATCAGGTAGGTGCTGGTTGCATTGGCATGTCCTCTTGTAGTCTGACGTGTGAGCGTACATTTGGGGTGCCGATGTTGTGGTTGGCACAGGTCAGTGTTGTCACCCTTCAATCTCCAGCCACACAGGTTTCTAGATTGTGAAGTCATTTTGTAATGCAGTGTACAATGTTTGCTGTGTACACCCTTCATCAGTGTGCCCGATACTACTGTCAGCGTGGTACAGCGTGCCCCTCGCTCACCCCTGTGAGCAGACAGAGGAGGGGATAGGACCACTTCACTCTCACAGCTCACTTTAACTGCTTGATGTATTCAGCTACCTCTCACCCAGCTGTGGCCGACCTACAAATCCCATCATGCCTCAGCCTCAGGGAGTCATGCTTGTGACTGCCAGAGTCTTGCAATGCCTCGTGGGACTTGTAGTTCCACAACAGCTGGAGTGCCGAGGTTGCCCACCCCTGGACAAGTCCATTCATAAGTCGACTTCTGCTGGTTTAATAATAAAGATTTCCAAGGCTGAAGTGACCTGATAATAGAGGGGAAGCCGTATTTCTATCGGGGTGAGGATTCCGATTCTTCATTTTCTATCCTAGAAATCCTCATGGCGCTGGCTCAGCATGGACTCAGATGATAGAAAACTCTTCTCCTAGTCCTCCAATATAAGAGTCAGTCATGGGAGCCGCCATTGCTGACCTAGATTATAAAGTGTCAGCACCCCTGCCGTGTTCTCATTGCTGTCTGCCTGCCCTGGGCTCAGAAATACAAAAGCTTACAGTTGTCACCTGGAAAGGAAAGGAATAGAAGGTTCCAGCTGCTCAGTGGCGGGTCTATTGGCCCTCAATTTGGAGAGATTTCCTTTCACTCCCCGGTGTGTCTCTGGGACAGGAAGTGAGGCCGGGTTCACACTTGGGTGATCTGTGACCATGCGGCTATCGTGCACCAAACCACAAGGATGGCCGTGGAGTCACGGAATCGCACGCCACCGCTCAACGCGCCAGAGGTGCCATTATTTTCTAATGTCACACCAGGCAGATCGCATGGGTTCCCGCAATCGCCATTCTGTCTGTGCAATTGCGCACAATCGCGGTTGAAAAATCTGCGCCATGAAAAAAGCTACATGTACGCGTAGTCCCGGGATCGCCCGAGTGTGCACACGCCCTGAAGGGAAATCTCCCCAATGGAAAACTGACCTTGGCTTTAATCTACTCTTTGTAAGACCAAAAACCCCAAAGCGCGGGCCGTATACAGTATATACTTCACTGTAAAGCACATTTGTTCATCATTTCAAACTAGAACTCATTCTAAGAGCAGATACCACAGCCAGTTACAGGCGTGACTCCCAGATGCAGAGGCATGTTGGGATTTGTAGTTGGAGCTGGAGGGCTGGAATTGCCCACCCCTGACCTGTATACTGCAGACACAACCAGCTCTGTAAGCAGCTGGGAGGGGGGTGTTAGTGTAGTTTAGCTTGGTGAGGGGTGAGAGGCTGTAGTTTAAGGCAAACCCGTACTTAGCCATTTTAGGGCCAAGAACCAGGTTTGCTTCAATTCCCCTTCCATCCCCAACAGCATATACAACCCCCCACCACCACGCACGAACGCACGCACGCACACGCACACTTGTACTTCTGGGTATAGGGAAACATGTGACAGCATTGAACCAATCACACAGGAGTCCGTAGACCTATGTAAGCCATGACTCTAGTGACTTGTAACTTACCCCCGAGCTCCTCCTTCCCTCCCGGCAGGGGAATAGAAGGAAGTATATATGCGTCTGGAGGGCACCATTAAAGAGAACCTGTTGTTTACAAACTGCAAGCAAATATTTGTTTGGCTCCTGTAGATCATTATTGGTTTGTTTATATTTGTTTGTATTTCTCTTACGGCCGCATTTCAGTTACGAGCAAAATTTCTCTGTAGGAACTCATGATAAACATCTAAAGAAGAACTCTGAGGAAACATGTTTTTAACCCTTGCAGTGAGGGGGTAGCCACACTGCAAGGGTTAAGAAAGTGCTCATTTGTGTTCAACAAGAACTCAGAGCTGGCTTGTTGGTAGAGCGGTCCCTGGAGCCTCTCTCCCCCTCCACTGCAGTAGACTAAGGTCCCAGAGTCATCATGTTCTATACACAGTGTATAGGACGTGAGGATGCTGAGGGACACACCATTGCTGCAGCGTAGGAGGAGAGAGGCTACAGGGACCAGTATGAGGATCGGGTGAGTATAACTGTTATTCTTGAACCTAGACACAAACAAGCACTTAACTCTTGCAGTGCCCCATTGCAAGGGTATAGCAAGTTCAGCTGTAAAATGTATCCGTGGCCGTTTTTTTGGAATAGTGGGATGTGGATTTGGCAGCGCATTTTGCCAGTTTTACGCAATTTATGGAAACGAGGTGTTAACAAGCTAAGATGTGTTCAGGCGCATTGCTTTAAGATGTATGGATTGAAGAGCAATTCTAGGCAAGAAGTAAAAGCAATGTGGGAGCGGCTTGTGCTTTGCAGCAAACACTGCAGCTGTGCTGAAATCCGAACGTTGGCTCAGTTTTCCTTATTCTGATGTCTTTGTATGACACTGTGACCAGTATTTCCAGCACCCCTCCCTCACAGGGGAAAGGTTCTCTGCAAGTGGTGCTGCATAACTTCCTCTCTCTCTTAGCATTTTTTATCACATTCAGACTTCCAAGGCATGTTTCATTCTGATTGGTGACATTGTAGTTATACTGACACCCTGAGCGTGCATTGGGATTGGGTGAGAGCTCCTCCCCTGTACCTAAAGCTGACATTTCATATTACCGGGTTACCTACACAAGGGGCTCAGCGGAATTGGTGCCCCACAGCAGACTGTGCTCCCTCTATGTATTGGGAGAGTAAAATATACACGGGACACTACACTAGTGGGGGCTGTCAGTCACCCCCGACCCCCACCCCTCTCCATTCCTCCAGGGCTCATTGGAGGGACAGATAGGGGAGGGGGCGGGCACAGCAGGCGCTGGGGCAATCAGACAGTGGGGTGGATCCTGACAATATTGTCAGTAGGGATGCACCGATATTTTTTTTTCGGTACTCGCCGATACCGAGTACCAGAGCGCCCATTCAGGAAGCCAGGCGGCGTCTCATGACTCCCGATTAGCAGGGAAGCCGTCCCCACGCTTCTCGTCACTAGGTGACGAGAAAGCATGGAGCTGGCTTTCTGGCCAATCAGGAAGCGGGGCGCCGTGTAATGACGCAACGCTCGGCTTCCTGATTGGCTGGGAAGCCGGCTCCATGCTCCCTCGTCATGAGGTGACGAGGGAGCATGAAGCTGGCTTCCCGACCAATCAGAAAGCCAAGCGTTGCGTCATTACACAGCGCCCCGCTTCCTGATTGGCCCTGGCTTCCTGATTGGCGAGCTTCCGACCAATCAGAAAGCCAGGCAACGCGTCATTACGCACTGCCCGGCTTCCTGATTGGTCGGGAAGCCGGCTCAATGCTCTCTCGTCACAATAATGATGACGTGTAATGACGCGCTGCCCGGCTTCCTGATACAAGAAGTATGGGGCTAGGTAGCGGAGCATTTGGGCAAGTACGAGTACTCTCCGAAATACTGGGATCGGCACCGATACTGACACTAGTATCGGTATCAGTGCACCCCTAATTGTCAGGGTCCTTCCCGGATACAGTGCGGCTCTGAGCTGTCACCATATTGCACTCATTACCTAGACTCATTAGTAAATATGCTCCTGTCACCCAAGACAAGGTAAAGAAACCTTCTCTGATTGCTATTGTATCCCCAAAAGCTGACGCCCCCGCCCCCCTCCATTTAGAAAAGCCTGGTGATCATGTGTGTGACAGGAGTAGCCCGGTTGGGTATACGGGTGGTCACACTTTGCAATTCGCTGGCTTTTTTGGGCAATATTGTATTTTTATTTTAGAAGCAGATGCTGGATTTCAGCCTCCATTTTATCGGCTGTATTGTGAAGGGCCCGTTCACGCTGCGCTGCGCTGTGACATCCCCAGTACTGTGTGTTGTATCGCTGTCGCTGTTTACATTTTTTCTTTTTATTAAAAACTTTATTGGTAGTGTACAATGTGAGCACTCCATTCAGGTCCTCCCACAGCAGCGGGGTTCGCTGTGCTGCCATGCATGGACCTGCGGTGGGATCCATTGCGCTGCAAGAAAATGCGTCATGTTTGCATTTTATCGCAACGTCGTGCAGCGCCCCATCCGTCACACCCGCATGGGTATGAATGAGACACCTAAAAAACAATTGCTTCCCATGTGACCTAGAGGTGACCTGCGTTGTTCCAGTGTGCTGGATGTGTGAACGGGCCCTAAGAGATCTCCGCTATTGTACGCAAAGTTATAGCAGAACTCCAAGTAAAACTTTTTTTGAGATTTGTGGGTAGAAACCTTGCAAGGTGTTTAGTGTGGTCTGTGCCCCCAGAGGAGATGGTTTGGCAAGTGTGAGAAAATGACCCCCAATGTGAGGGGAGGCTTTGACAGTTGTCACCAGAACAGGTGTCCTAAGGACAAAAGGGGTCCCCAGCACAGTGCCAGGCCAGCCAGCTGGGGAGCGTTTGGTATGCCATCCCGGCCATGTGCACCTTTTCTTCTTTGCAGATCTGAGCAGCTGTCATCTTCTCCTCTCAGGTTCTCCTCCAATATTTTCTGCTGGTGACAACTGTCAAATGTTTGATTTCCCTGCACTTCCTGTCCCGGTGACAACTATAATCCCTCGCTACTATTATAATAATGATAACTGGAATGTGCAGTCAGAACACTGACAATCCCCAGTGTCTGCAGTGTCTCTTTGGCTGCATATACAAATATTACGAACAGCGCTCTCGGATTGGGCCAAGGGAATAGGGTACTGTAGTTCTACCTCGCCTGCAGCCCTAAGAGACAGGAGGAGTGCCTGCACTTGTGAAACAAAAAACAAACGTGAGGGCGCGAGGCTAGGGGGACTATGAAACTGGTAGTAGCACAGTGGAGAAAGTAAGAGGAAATGGTTCACTTACTTTAAGTGGGTCTCGGGACCAGATGGATGTGACAGTGTGTCCGTGTCCCCGCTGAGGCAATGTGAAGTGCCAGTGATGTGAGGACTGACGTCAGGCTGGGCTGCAGCTGCGGGTGGAGGAAATCGGGCTGTGAGATGGATGTGTCTGGGCCAGTGTCCGTGCCGTGGTGAAGATGCAGGATGGAGAATCGGCCGGGATGGTGGTGAAGTGAGGAAGGATCAGGTTGGTGAAGTCGTGGGTGGAGGCTCGGGAGCAACGCGTTTCGAGGATCTTACCTCTTTGTCAAGCTCATTAGCTCTTTGTCAAGCTCCTAATCAGCTTGACAAAGAGGTAAGATCCTCGAAACGCGTTGCTCCCGAGCCTCCACCCACGACTTCACCAACCTGATCCTTCCTCACTTCACCACCATCCCGGCCGATTCTCCATCCTGCATCTTCACCACGGCACGGACACTGGCCCAGACACATCCATCTCACAGCCCGATTTCCTCCACCCGCAGCTGCAGCCCAGCCTGACGTCAGTCCTCACATCACTGGCACTTCACATTGCTTCAGCGGGGACACGGACACACTGTCACATCCATCTGGTCCCGAGACCCACTTAAAGTAAGTGAACCATTTCTTCTTTCTTTCTCCACTGTGCTACTACCAGTTTCATAGTCCCCCTAGCCTCGCGCCCTCACGTTTGTTTTTTGTTTTTTTTCTTTGGCTGCATAGTGACTCAGTGGTTAGCGTCTCTGCACATCCCAGGCCAGGACACTATCTGCATGGAGTTTGCATGTCCTCCCTGTGCTCCTGCGGGTTTCCTCTTGGTAATTAGGTTTCCTCCCACGCTTTAAAGACATGCCGGTGGGTATCCAAAATGGCAGCCTCGCCACCTCTGTTACCCAGCACCAATTTGATCTGCGCTTTGAGTCCCCAGGGAGACAATCCCTATAGAAATATGAATACACTCATAATAGATTCCTAATAAATGAATCGTCATGTGGGAATTCTACTTCTAATTCCCAGAAGCACTGGGTGTTATTGCTGGCTGCCATGGAGGAAGAGGCACTGGCAAGGCGGGTATAAGTAGATTGGGGGGACACGGGGCAAGCTGAACGTGGCTCTTTAATAACTAAGATATCACTTTCCATATCAACTAAATTACAATAGTTGGCTGGCTTCAGACCTATGCATTGTGGTAACGCACGACATTCTGTGGTGCTACCATTGCAGGTGGGCTTGTGTCTATGATAGAGGCAACAATGACAACCTTACAAGTGGCTACCAGACTATTTCTGTTCCTCTGTAGTCAGAGACAGATTTCCAGTGTCATTCATGGATTAGCTGCAGTACGGTGGGCTCAAATCAGAACTCTGGGCAAATAAAAACCATACCCTTGCAGTGGGGCTACCCTCTTCCCCGCCCTGCGAGGGTTAAGTGCTCATTTTTGTCCGTGGTGGTCCGCGCTCATCTCTCTCTCCTCCGCTATAGAATGTCCCTCAGCACCCTCACATCTAACGCAGGTCAATGGATGTGCATAAGACGTGATACCATCAGTGGTATCCTTAGACCACCAGGCTGCGGAGGGCGCTCTAGAAGGCCAAAGGAAGCCGGGATCAGGTACGTAAGTCTGCTTTATTTGCTCCCCTAGGCCAAAACGAGCACTTAACCCTTGCAGTGCTGGGGTAGCCCCCCACTACAAGGGTAAGTTCCTTATTTGCCCAGAGTTCTTCTTTAATGGAATGTAACTGTATTGCGAATGATTGTCATGAAAGCAGAATGCAGCTGTGGGTTTCCTTCAGTTGCTAGCAGAGGGAATGGGAACACAGGGGAAATGTTACATGATTTATGGAAAAAGGGACGAGATGGGAAAAGGGATATTGGCTGTATGGCGAGTTTATTAGACCAGACAGAAAATATGACACACTTCTAAGGCCCCATTCACACTGAGCGACATGGAAATCGCGCGACTTTGAGCGACATGTCCCTATTGGGCTGTATGCAATCAGGAGCAATATCGCTCAAAATCGCTCTAAAAAAGGGTCATGTAGGAGCGACAAGCTACCAGCGACGAGCTACACGCGATATTGAGCGATATTGAGCGACGGCATGTGAACAGCTACATTGAAATGTAGTGGTGAAGCTACATAGAGCGATATAGCGCGGAAATATGAGCGATATCGCTGCAAAAATCGCTCCATAAATCGCTCAATGTGAACGGGGCCTAAGAGAAGGAGGAACACCCATGGATGAGCAGAGAAGGATTTGCTTTATTACGTCTTGTTAGAAGTTCAGTGCAGTGTCTGTAGAAACATGACAATAGAAACATTTGAATGTCAGCCGGAGATCCAGTTTGTGAGACATATAGAAAGGAATAGATATAGTGAGGGCGGCAAAGCCTGGCAGCAGGGCACACTGGCCTCAGAGTAACCTTAGAAGTAAGTGAAGGAAGTCCTGTTCTAAGTATAAAGTGGATAGAGAGTGATGATAGAAGAGTTTCAGGAGTGCTCGCTATACTTTTTGGACTCGCATGCAAGCGCCTCTGTTACTTAACTCCACGCAAAGCCCCCCGACTAATCTCACAGCATTTCCATGGAGAACGTTGTGCCTAGAAAACCAGGTCACACAGGTAGAAGAAAAGCTGCAGAAGGATGCGTCGCGTCTAATTATTTGCACTCTGATACCTTTCCATGGGGAAGTATTGTTACTACCAAGTCTATGTTGGTTGCATGGTGGAAATTCTCTGTAACTGCTTCTTTGATCTTAAAGAGGAACTCCAGCAATGTAGACAGTTAACCCTTGCAGTGGGTGTACCCCCACACTACAGGAGTTAACTGCCCATTTTTTTCTAGGGGGCTCAAATAAAAGAAGATATACTCACCTGATCCTCTGTCCACGTAAACACGCGTGGAATCAAATTGTATATAAATCTTGCCATCTGTGTCCTAACCCCAATAGGTGTGCGAATGTGGATACAATAATACGAATCCGTGCTATCACTCCAATTAATAACAAATGGGGAAAGGAGAAGCGCCTCAAATAACAATAAAGTGGACAAAAAATATCACTCCAATTAATGCAAGAGTGCTACAAATCTTATACAGGTGTAGAACAGGCCTTCCTAAACTTTCTCCACTCGTGACCCCTTTTTGGCCGAGGAAATTTTTAAGGGAACTTCTTTTATTTAAGCCTCCAGAGAAAAACAGCCGTTATCCCTCGCAGTGCGGAGGTAGCCCCACCGCAAGAGTTAACTTTGTAGATTCCTGGAGTTCCTCTTTAAGAAATGGAAGCTTCAATATGTCTATGATGACAGGGTCCCTTCAGGAACTAATGCTGAGTCTGATGCACACTGGTTAAAGCCACATCAACTGTAATTGTGCCTCAACTTGTAGCCACGTCTGCCTGACTCCTGGCCACAGTTTTCCATTTGGTCAGTCTGCACATGGGCATGACTCCACCTATCTGGTCCTATGGGAGCGCTTACTGAACTTGCCTGGATGGTTAAACTCTCTGAATTGTCTGGGAATTCAATGGACAGAAGATCCTGCACAGGATTAGGCAATGACGAGCCACACAAGTTACATGGACATAGTCGTATTTCTTGGGATGGGTTTTCATTTTTTGCTGACTCTGTAAATGAGATTACTGACGTTGTTCTTTATTTAGGAATCCTAGCCGCCGGGGTTCTGATTTAAATAGATGACATCAATCTGGTTTAGTTTCTTGTTAGATTAGATACATTTGATGTCATGCTTTAGTTAGAAAGAACAGATCGGACTTGAGATGAGAGCCAGAGACATTGGGGTAGACTTACTAAAGGCAAATGGACTTTTCCCTGAGCTTTGTGAACGAGGTGAATATTTCCTTTGCACAAAATGTGTATAAATGATGCCTCCTCAGTGACAACGGGCTGGTAGACATTTGGCCATCCCGACACGTGCCAGAACCTGCTGCATGTATGTGAATCAATACATTAAGAAAATGTGCTTCCGATGGTCCGAATTGCTTTTTGTCCATTTTACATAGACTGACCTCTCCCCGGTGCCACCAAGTTCTGTAAGTCTAGTGGGGATCAGGTTGTTTTTCTTCGTTTTGGGTTCTGATTCTGATTGGATGTAGTCAGTTTGAAGATACCAGCATCTAGTGTGCCATGTGGTGGTTTAAAAATAGTTTTCCTAAAATAACAAAAAGTTTTCAAGTCTGGGCAGGTTTGTCAGTAGTTCTTGGAACCTGAGTCTGCACTTACTAAATATATGTTTGTCACAATTCTCCAATTATCACATGTCCGAAAAAAGCAACACGCTAATCAAATTTATAGCCGCCACGTCTGACCAGTATTTTTGTACCTGCTCTCTTTTCTCATCTATGCCAGTCAGCAAATGGTCTGTTCATATGCCTTTCTGCCTTGTCTTTCAGTAGAGGCTGTCCAACTTCCGATC
>NW_017309340.1:32136-73189 GCF_000935625.1 Nanorana parkeri
GATTAAGCAATTTACCAAATTGTCTGTAATAAGCAGCCAGTCAGACTCCAGACTTTCACTCTCCAGCTCCTATTTTCAAGGGCCGGCTTTCACCTCATTGGTTGGCATCAGGCTGTACAGGGCGGTCATATTTAACATAAACTAAAGAGTGAAGTGGCATAGTGTAGCACTTCTTCAGGCCGGGTTCACAAACCTAGGCAGCATCGTTTTTGCGGGTTTGTACGCGTGTGTTCAGCATGCAGTTATTTGCACGTTTGGCACATTTTTACGAGTGTGAAAACGCACATACATGAAGATGCGCGTTTGACTGGCAGCTTAAGAAACATTGCGTTCAATGGATGAACGCGTGTACAAACGCACAAAAATGTGCACAAAAGTTTGCATCATGTTTCTGCCACGCGTTCTCTGGCACTTCCATTGAAGTCTATGGGGGGAAAAACGTGCTGTTAACCCAAAAGAAGCTCATTTACCTTTTTGGGTGTTTGACGTTTTGCTGCTCAGGTGTGAACCGGGGCAATTGAAAATCATGGGATTTCTTAGGTTGGGCATTTAAAAGCGCTTTTCCAACTGCTCAAGAACGCCTAGGCGTGAACCAGGCCTTATTGTAAAAACGAGATAACAATCAATGCACTTGCACATGTAAGCATGACACAGAGAGGAGACTTGTAGATGGAAGCCTCTAACCCGATCACTGGAGGATCTCCTAAGGAAAGTGGAGTCAGGGGTTCCATGAATGGAATGCACGCCAATGATGGAACGTAAGTGCTGTACACACGATCTTCCATTTCTTCTCTCCTCGTGGTCAGTTCCATCTCCTCAGTTGTGTATGCAAATGCACGGTGCTGTTGCTAGGCACTCGGAATGGAAGATCATGTGTACAGCACTTACGTTCCATCATTGGCATGCATTCCATTCATCAAACCCCCAGCTCCATGCACTCACCAATGTAAGCCTTGTCCCGTTGCATAACGCAGAGAGGAGACTTGTAGATGGAAGCTGCTAATAAGATCACAGGAGAATCTCCTGAGGGAAATGGAGTCGGGGGTTTGATGAATGGAATGCATGTCAATGATGGAACGTAAGTGCTGTACACACGATCTTCCATTCCGAGTGCCTAGCAACAGCACCGTGCATTTGCATACACAACTGAGGAGATGGAACTGACCACGAGGAGAGAAGAAATGGAAGATCGTGTGTACAGCACTTACGTTCCATCATTGGCGTGCATTCCATTCATGGAACCCCTGACTCCACTTTCCTTAGGAGATCCTCCAGTGATCGGGTTAGAGGCTTCCATCTACAAGTCTCCTCTCTGTGTCATGCTCCTCTCTGATTAAGAGGGATTTGCATACACAACTGAGGAGATGGAACTGACCATGAGGAGAGAAGAAATGGAAGATCGGGTGTACAGCACTCACGTTCCATCATTGGCGGGCATTCCATTTATCAATCCCCCGACTCCATGCACTCACCAATGTAAGCCTTGTCCCGTTGCATAACACAAATAGGAGACTTGTAGATGGAAGCTGCTAACAAGATCACAGGAGAATCTCCTGATGGAAGTGGAGCCATGGGGTTCCATGAATGGAATGCATGTCAATGATGGAGGGTAAGTGCTGTACACATTATCCTCCGTTCTGCATTTATAGCAACAGCACCTTACATTTCATACACAACTGAGGAGATGGAACTGACCACGAGGAGAGAGGAAACGGAAGATCATGTGTACTGTACAGTACTTACGTTCCATCATTGTTGTGCATTCCATTCATCGAACCCCCCAGCTCCATTTCCATCAGGAGATCCTCCGATGGTCTGGTTAGCAGCTTCCATCTACTCGTCTCTTCTCTCTGGTTATGCTACTGGACAAGGCTTACATTGGTGAGCGCCTTGATGGTTATCTCCTTTTTCCAATATAGAAGAACGGCTGCACTATGCCGGCGATTTTTTGGTGTGGCTCTTTTATACTAAAAAATGTTTTGGACATATAGTGGGCTTTCCGTTCGATATATGATCTTGTATCAGTGGCTTGCATTGGTGTTGTTATTTTAGACAGTTGAATATGGCTTCTTCCTATTGACTCATCACTATGATGGGCTTTTTAATTGGCCAATAGGAATGTGCTGGAGGCAAGAATGGGACCCCCAGGAAGTGCTGAAGCTTTGCCTGTTGGAATGGCTGGAGATCCAGCTTTAACGGCAAGAATGTGGAGCCCACTATATTCCGGCACCTCTGGTTGGTGTATTTGGCATTGCTTGGCTGTGATGTCACTTCATTCACTATTGCCTCTGTTTGCGTTCCCGTTGGAGGAGCCCTATCCAAAAGTACCTGAGGCGGGAAGCAAAAAATGCTAAATATGGTCGCAAAATGGAAAGCACTGTTAAAGCTAGCCATAGACTTTGGATGTGGAAGCATAATTCAGCCATCAAACAATCCTCTCTTTTTATTCCCTAAGCACACTTGCTTGAATTGACCAAGGATATATGCCACAGTATATAGAGGATGATGGGTAAGTATTGTTATATTAAGTGTAAGTATTTTCCCATTCTCTCTGCTTGAAAAATGTCCTTGACAAAGTATGTGTATTGTAATGAAAGCGTTGTCCTCTGGCAGAGACACGACAGCAGAACAAGCAGTCCAGTGCCAGCATCCATGTTGGGCACAGCTGCTCTAATGAACTCCTGCCAATGCTGTCTTCACGCCACAGGGATCCAGCTGAAATGACAACACAAGTGCACATGGAACTAGTCCGTTTACAGTACAAGGATGCCAACAGATGCTTATGTCCCCTGCGCCTCTAGATCAGGGGTGGGCAAACTCTGCACTCCAACTGTGGTGGAACTGTAAATCCCAGCATGCCTCTGCCTTTGGGAGTCATGCCTGTGGCTGTGAGTCTTGCAATGCCTCATGGGACTTGTAGTTTCACAGCAGCTGGAGTGCCGAGGTTGCCCACCCCGGTTCTAGATACATCATATTAGGTCCTTTGTTTTCCGAGGCAGAGAAAACAGCAGTTCTAATGACAGAGTGAGCGTACCACCTCCAAGTATTTGTTACCTCTCCCAGGGATCATAGTACTGCCCTGACAATGCCCTCATCTGCTTTTCTCATCAGAAGGGCATTGTCCAGGATCAGCATCTATACCTGTATCCTGAACCTGGATGCTGGCTCAGAAATACAACATCCCTGAATATCTTGGTGCTCGCAAATGTCTGAGGGCTTGTTCACACCAAGCGCAGAGCAGTTACAGAACGCATTAAAACTGCGCCCAATGTATTCCAATGGTATTTTGGGCTCTAGTTCACACCCAGAGCGTTCATTTCCAGAGCATGTAAAAAAACTGCATCATGCCCGATTTTTTCTACTCTGGAAGGCACCAAAAAGCATACAAACGCCCTGGAACGCACTGAAAGCCCATTTTAGACTAAAACAAATATATATATATATATATATATTTATAAACAGCCAGGAACACAGCAAAACACACTACAGGCCACTAACTCTCCGAGAATCGTACGATTCCCGGCGAGTTTTCTAGCATGCTGGTTCGATGGAAGGCATGCGACCGTACAGTAGAAATGGTTGCATGCCTTCCATACACTGCACGATTCTCGTACGATTGCGGGATTTCCCACGATTCTCGTACGAGAATCGTGCAGTGTATGGGCACCCTAACAAAGATCATCCCCTGTGGCAGTCTCTCACCTTGTGACCTGCTACAGAGTTCTGAATGTTGCAGTCTGTAGAATGAGGAAAAGCTTCATCCCTCTTATTTTAGGACTGCTTTTTGTCGTCATTTTGCATGTTGTGACCTGACAGAAATGTATCCATGCAGTCCTGTAAAGTTACTGAAAGGTCCACCTTGATATCACACATGTCATGGTTTTATGGGTGCCACAATTTCCATTAGGTGATGGGGTGGGGTTTGTAGAGAAGGTGCTTATTTTACTATTAGTCATACATAATAATCAAATTCCCCATTCCTTGGCCTTATGAAGAGATATTTTGTATGCTTTAAGAGTATGTCAGAGCAAAATAAAACTTTTGCCTGCTCAGCCCCAATGCTAGACAAGGCAATTCAGACCCAGTGAGCTCCTGATTAAGTGGGATTTGTGTTTGCACTAAAATCCTTAGCAGTATCGGCCCTACCGAATAACCTGAACAAACTGAAGAGAGAAGCTGATTGGTTGCCCTGGGCAACTGCTCCAGATTTTGTCTGCTCCACTTTTGATCAATTCCCCTGTATGAGTCACTTATTACAAATGCCTGCAAGATTGGCTGCCCACTGGATGGTGCCGTTTATACTGATCCGGTTCTGGAATGGTTTCAGATGGTCTGAAGATGTCGTGTGAACTATTAGGAAGACTCGCAAATCTTCAAATCCTACACGGCTACTCTAATCCTTTTTGGTCTGCGCATTAGATGGACCTCTCAAGGACATTCCTTTTCTGTAGCTGAGAAGTCAAGTGCTGCCTTTTCCTTTTACTTAGGAAGACTCTCCAGCTGAAGTGTGAATATTTTCCCAGTCCCAGATGGTGGGCAGACTGGGACACATTTTCCTGTGTTCCATGCTGGTCTTATCTTACTGCCAGACTTTGCCAACATGTGTCTTCTGCCTCCAGTGCTTTATTGGACTTTATAAGTTTCACAATTTAATGTGTATTTTCACTTTCGCAGGCACATTGGGATCACACCTCTTTTATATTAGTTACATGTCCCCGTTCACATACAGTACTTGGGTTAAGGATTAGTGTTAAAATCTCTTTCTTTGTAATGTTAGGAAGGGCTGTGAGGGGTTAACAGATTACAACTCTGGCATCTGCATTGTACAGTATGTTAATGTGAGAAACACAATCCCCAAATTTCAGTCCCAAGTCTTTCTATTAGGACAGATCACTGTGAAGGTGCTGAGTAAAACCTGGAATCAGCCATGTTGCCTGCTGCAATAAAACATCGAAAGTATTTTTGTTTTTTTGGTATGTCGTGTGAATAGGAACACATAACAAACACAAGGAGCAGTTTTCTCACATTTGACTGCAAAAGTAGAAATACACTTTAATGTTCAAAGTTGATTTAGATTTTGCTACCTGTTGCTTGGTAGGGCAGATAAAGCCTTTTAGGAATTCCTATCTATATCAGAGATGATGTAACCGGATTTCCCTTGTAACCACAGTAAGTGCTTTGAAGCAGAATTAGAAGGCCAGGATTAAGCCTCTACCCTGGTTGTTGCAGACAGCCATTGGTTCCAGCACCAATGCCTGCTAGAACTGGGTGACACTGTAAAATGAAGCAGTAACAGAACAACTACAGTAGCTCTGATTTAGAACTAAAGTGGCCCTTGTCCTTTGCCCATGCAGAGAAAAATAAAAGGGTCACCACCCTAGTAGTATAAATTCAACTTTACTGTCTTCATGCTTCTCAATTCAGCTGCCGCGATGGGGAAAGAAAGCCCTGTTTAAGCATCAAACCAACATGTTAGAGCTTATGGCTCTGTAGACTCACTGACCCTTCCCCAATAAGGAGGCACCAGTGCTGTCACATAAGAGGGGTGGGAATGAATCACATTCTATTATCTGGACCTGCTGAGTATTTAACTTTTTACAGCCTTATCGGAAAGTGGAATGGTGAGGAAGCAAAGTAAAGGTAAGTATGTGCTGGTGTCAAGCAACCCTTTTCATTTTCCCCACATGGGCTAACGTAAGGGTCACTATGAGGAGGTACCATACTATGTTTCTGCAAATGGATTACAACTGTGGCTGCTTTCACCTGACCAACTCTAGAACTACCAGTGAACCTGACATCAATCTAAGCTTGTAGAATTGACATTCTGAGCTCGGTCAAACCCCGCTCAGTATCATGCAGAGCAGACATTGTAGCAAATATTGGAGGTTAACCTTGTAGAAAAGTATGTGTCGGCATCTTCTGTCCCAGTAGGGATGCACCGAACCCGATAATAGTATCGGTATTGATGTCGATACCGAGTATTTGGGCAAGTACTTGTACCCGCCCAAATGCTCCTATACCTCCCCCTGATATTGAAACTTCTGGTCTGAGGGAGGTTTCCTTCGACCTGCAGTACGGTGAGGTACCTGGCCAATCAGGAAGCTGGGCGGCGGGTAATGATTTGGCGCCCAGCTTTCTGATTGGCCGGGAAGCCGGCTCCATGCTGTTTGGATTGGTATCGGTGAGTACCGAAAGAAAAATATCGGTACTCGCACTCAATACCGAAAAACCGTTATCAGTGCATCCCTACCCTTAAGTGTCGTCTTGACAGTTTTCGGTTCATGCCTGACTCACTTTAAAGTAATCCTTGCTTCATAGTTTGCTATAGTGCCCCCTCATTAGAAGAACATTCATTCAAGCCCTAGAGTGAAGAAACTAGCCCGTACTTCTGGAGGAGCATGTGACTCACTTGGAGCGGAGCACAGAGAACGGAGCTGTGGTAAAGCAGTTAAAGTGACACTAAACTCAGGAGGTAAATCTGAAAACTGCATTCAAGTACCTTAACTATGAACAATTTATTTGTGTATCTCTCGGCTGTAGATCCTCAAATCATCTCTGAATTGGTTCAGGTTTAGTGTCACTTGAAGTATGTATTACTGGGGAGAGCTGATGCATGGACACACCAGAGGTTCATACCTAATACAAAGCCTAACTAGGTGTAGACTAATAAATAATACAATCTGTGCAAGTCACATTGCTAGTAAATGGCCAAGTCATTTCCCGCCCATTCCTCAATTGTTTAACAGTACACAAAAGATTGGACTATGTATACCATATTTTATTATTCCGTAAATTTGTGCTAGTCAATGAATGATTAATGAACTGAACTTCTGCACTGCTCAACTGCAGTCTTCCAAGATGACAAATAGGACTTTGGGTTTTTTGGAAGATAAATCAATTATTAATGATTATAGTTATTTCAGAAATCTGAAATACTATGGGAGATTTATGGCTGTGACCTCAGAGCTTTATTACACCATGACTTATGTTTATGCCAAAAGAAGAAATGTGCTTTGTTCTTCACTGAATACATATCTCGTATCTAGTAATGTTATTCATTAGAGCACTTCAAAGCAATTAAGTTTATGCGTGTATATGTGTAGATTTTTTTTTATATATGTATATATATCTACACACACACACAGTATCTCACAGAAGTGAGTGCACCCCTCACATTTTTCTAACTATTTTTTTATATCATTTCATGTGACGACACAGAAGAAATTACACTTTGCTACAATGTAAAGTAGTGAGTATACAGCTTGTATATCAGTGTACATTTGCTGTCCCCTCAAAATAACCCAACACACAGCCATTAATGTCTAAACCGCTGGCAACAAAAGTGAGTACACTCCTAAGTGAAAATGTCCAAATTGGGCCCAATTAGCCATTTTCCCTCCCCGGTGTCATGTGACCCGTTAGTGTTACAATGTCTCATGTGTGAATGGGGAGCAGGTGTGTTAAATTTGGTGTATGGGGTGTACTCACTTTGGTTGCCAGTGGTTTAGACATTAACGACTGTGTGTTAAGTTATTTTGAGGGGACAGCAAATGTACTCTGATATACAAGCATTTGCTGATTTCACAGGGATCCATTCCGTGCACACCAAGAACATGTCAGACAGATGATGAGAAGCTTCTCTGATCCCTTTGGCCGGGATTCCTTCTTCAGTATCACAGATGGCAGATCTCATGGCCGCAGAGGGCAGAACTCTTCCCAGGTGGCTCTGAGGGAAGATCACAGGGTAAGCAGTTCCTCATATCACAGTGCTGTCATCAGCTTAGATTATATCGCTAGATTCATTTCAAAGACCTGATTGTTAGCTTAGGTGCACAGTGCCGGCACTGTAATGCCAACCCTTAACTGCCCCGTATTGCTCTTCTTCTTCTCTTTCCTGGTGATTTAATCCACAGCTGTTTTCACCCTGTCCTATTCCTATAATAGTTTAACATGTGTTAATTCTCCTCTATTAACTGTTTTAGCTACCTAGCAGGCACATAATTACAGTTACAGACACTGATGTACAAGTTTAGCACTGTTGAGCCTGTTGGACAGATGTCAGTTCCTATACTCCTGGCTGTGTAACTGATAAAAGCAAGCCTGGCATTCTTCCATCTGCTATATATAGTGTGCCAATACCCTTTGCTGAAAGCAACTTTCTGGATGTTTTTCCTGGAAAAAATGTTAGGAAAACATCACAGGCAGCATGGGTACGTTTGGAAAGGAGCAGGTTAATTTAGGGGGTGGTACTCTATCAATCACATTGAATTTAAGACGGCAAGAATAAAGACATGGCAAGGGTCAATGGCGCTCTGCCAGCCACTGGCACTGTAATCTGAACTTAAATATCTGTAGCTCAATATATTGGCTTTAGAGAAAGCAGTCATCTGCAGGTCAAAAGGAAGCTGCCAAATATATTCCTATCACGGCAACTTAAACTGAAACAAGTGTGTGTGTGTGTGTGTGTGTATGTATGTATGTATGTATATATGTGTGTATGTATATGTGTGTGTGTGTGTATATATATATATATATATATGTATGTAATATATATATATCTATCGATCATAAACAAATAAATCATATATGAGCAATAAATTGCAGTATTTGTAGGAACAGTAGGAAGCAGAATGAAGCTGTCTTAAAACAGAAGGTATCAAGGGGGTTAAGATAGGCAAACTGTCCATAAATTAAGCAATCTGATATGGATAACAGAGGTACATTTTGACCGGGGCCTGTAATTAAGTATTAATTTATTCAAGACGGATAAGTAAAATGTATACATCTGTATATGAGGTCTACCAGGAGATATATTGCTACAGTGACCATTTAGAGGGGCTTTAATAAGGCTGCACAGTGGTTATTGTGCAATATGCTAGAAGTTTATATCTGTTTAGAGCAGCTAGAACAATCAAAGATGGTTAGACTGCATCTGACACATGAAATTCTGCTTTTCAAATACAAATGTATATATATGTGTCCCTTCTGAATCTATAATTGTGTCGTTTCCTCAGTAGAGATATGATGCAGAATTAAACATGATAGCCATAAAGTAGGCTTATTTATCCATCCACCTCTTTTCTTACAGTGGACTGAGTGAAATTATGAATATCTTGCCCTTTATATTCATAAATGGCTAAACAAAATAGATGCTAGTCTTGTAGAAAATGCTTTTATGGCCACCTAGAGCAGCTGTTTTTTGACCAAATGCTACATAGCCTCATCTGAATGAAAGGATCAGACATCGGGCTGGTCAGAATCCATCTCTGAATGAAAGGTGAAGGATGGTCGGGCTGAGGGTAGAGGTGATGGCTTATATACCAATGGTCCACACTCCAACATAACACGGAGTTCTCTCGTCCTACATCCTGGCTTGTCATTTAAATAGGTACATTGTATATGCAGATGAGGGATTTTGACTTGTAAAGCTTCTTTAATACACAGTTTTGTTTTTTATTTAATACATTTAATTTTCATGTAATATAGGCATTTCAGAAAGAACACCATCCTTAAAGCAAACCTGTGCTTTGTCCATGATGGCCTTTAATACATCCCTTCCCAGCAACACATACTCACCTTTTCTTTACTCCCACACTGCTCCTTCAGTGATCTGGAAATAGGAAAAACACAGCATTTCCAGGTATGGAGGAGCTCATGACTTGTCACTTCGTGTGTCAGAGCTGGTGCTTGGTGATGGGCCCGTCGCTGTCACATGCCGTGGGCTCACCCCTGTGTCTGGTAGTTTTGGAAGGGTTGGCAGAAGGAACCACCTAGCAGAGCAGAAAGAAGACTGACACTCTGGCAAGTGTCTGTTTAGAAGAAAAGACAGGTGATTCCCTGTGAAGGTGGCAATTCCCTTTCACTAGAGTGGTGTTCAGTGGCACAGGCGGCTGGATTGGTAAGTTTAAAGGGATGTAGGCTAGGTGACTTTTATTTTTGCAGCAGAGTCACTTTAATATACCTGCACCCAGAATATTTCCATTGTCATATCATACATTTAAAACATCAGCATCATTCAAAATGATTGACTTCCATTGATCCTTTTCTTGCAGGCATCGAGTCTCAGCGACATGCCTAGTGCCTCATTTTCTAGTATGGTCAGTACTTTGGGTCTGTGTTTGTGTGATTTGGAAGCATGGCATTTTTGGCTCTAACCATAAAGCAGAGTTTGTTTTATACCCTGGCCTTTATTCAAAGCTGTTTGACATTAATACTGAATGTTGGCATGCTGTATTAGATATATTAATATGACTTAAGATGGTTAATATAATGTGTTCTTTTGGGTGGCTCATATGGTATAAATGCGCATTCATTAGTAGACATAAATGCAAATATAAAATATAAAGTAAAATATTATTCAAGTCCGTTGACAGGGGAAGCAAGGCTCTCCAATCGTTCCTCCGATGTCTGTAGGCAAGTTTACAGATGTCCATAGAGACCAAGTTCTGAACTGATTCAGCCAAAATCTTTAGGGCCGGGCAATTTATTTTATCATAGGAAGCAATAGTGCTGCAGTACGGAGGTGTCTGCAAGTACCTCTGTTAGTCTCCACATGATCCCCAAGTGTCCTTTGGATCCGAGACCCAGCCTAGGTCTGACAGCTATGAGCGCGCACCTGTGCAGCTGTCAAATGAATCCATCAACATTCTCTCAGCATGAGACAGATTGACAGGAATGGATTTGCAGGCTAGACTAGCACTGTTGTTGTCTTTATACACTTTCATTCTGGACAAGTTTTCTTTAAAGCACTACTGAATGACCACAGATGCTGACACCCAAAACTCAAAAAAACTGAACCTTATATGCAGTGACAAGTGGATTGTGAGTATAGCCTTCTGTATATAGTAGTCCCAAATGATACAGATAATGAAAAGACGCAATAAAACAATGTTTGTGGAGATCTAAACTGTCTTATGTATAATTAAACAAATAAGTACTGATGCTTATTAAACTGCATATGGACCTGTGAGGTGACAGCAATAGTACTTCTCAGTAACTTCTGTCTTCCTTTGGGTGATAGTTTTATGTAAAAGCCAACTCAAGTTACAAGTGGCTGTTGTTGCTGAGTACACTTCCATGTAAAATGGAGATAATGTGTACACTGTGTAGAATACTGCGAAGTACCCATACACACATAGCTGCACTCCAATTAGATATTTAAAAACACTGAAATCTATAACGCAACCTGAGAGATCTGCGTTACCATGTTAATTAAGGAAAATTCTCACAGCCTATTTTTTCATTGGTGTCCGGTGTCCTTCCAGTATGTCTTCTCATGCTTCAGTTATATATGTCTGACCTGCCAGCAGACAAGGATGACTGACCCTTCATATAGTAAAACAAATTCTTCACTCACTTGAGCTAGCATGCCATTTTCTGTCTGTTATCACTACTTCTATATACAGGATTATAGAAGACATACATAAATATAGGATAGCATTATTTAGATCAGTGTCTTACAAACTCTTGGATCTAGGTTGTAGATGTGCCTAATATTTTTCAGTTGTCAGTAAAAGCATGTGTCCTGGCTTTATACAAGTCCTGGTTGGCTTCTATGTTGGAGGGACTGGATCATAATTACAACATTCATTTGTCCATGACTGACTTAGTTGTGTTACAGAGCTCTTCAGCAGCATGTGAAAAATTTTTTTTAGTATTGTCAGACTGTATGTTCCCCTTCCCCACTCTTCTTGTCTGTTAAATGAAGAACTTTGTGCACTTTTATGGAACAAAAACTTCCTGAAATTATGTGTAAACTGCACTAGTCCTATTAAAGTGTAGTGTGTGTGTATACATATGTATGTATGTATGTGTATATATATATATATATATGTATATGTATACAGCAATCAGCCATAACGTTATGACTACCTGCCTAAAATTGAATAGGTCCCCATTTTGCAGCCAAATCAGCCCTGACCCGTCAAAGCATGGACTCCACTAGACCTCTGAAGGTATGCTGTGGTGTCTGGCACCAAGACGTCAGTAGCAGATCCTTTCAGTCCCATGAGTTTTTCCACATATGGAATATGGTTATTGGTTATTCCATATGGTTATTCCAACACATTCCACATATGCTCGGTTGGATTGAGATATGGAGAATTTGAAGGGCGAGTCAACACCTTAAACTCGTTGTTGTGTTCCTCAAACCATCCTTGAACCATTTTTGCAGTGTGGTACGGTGCATTATCCTGCTGAAATTGTCAGGATCCAAGGTTTCCCAGCAGAACATTGCCCAAAGCATCACACTGCCTCCGCTGGCTTGCCTTCTTCCCATAGTGCATCCCGGTACCATCTCTTGGCTACGTTCGGGTCTCACCAGGGCTACGTTTGGATCTCACCAGGGCTACGTTCGGGTCTCACCAGGGCTACGTTCAGATCTCACCAGGGCTACGTTCGGGTCTCACCAGGGCTACGTTCGGGTCTCACCAGGGCTACGTTCGGGTCTCACCAGGGCTATGTTTTGGGTCTCACCAGGGCTATGTTTTGGGTCTCACCAGGGCTATGTTTTGGGTCTCACCAGGGCTATGTTTTGGGTCTCACCAGGGCTGTCTTTGGGTCTCACCAGAGTTGCATGTAGATATCACCAAGGCTATGTTTGGGTCTTACCAAGGCTGCGTGTAGGTCTCTGCGGGTGGGTCCTCGGCTCTGCGGGTGGATGCAGGTCTCACCAAGGTTTAACGAGTGGGTGCCAGACTCGTGCCAGACTTAAGGGCTGTACGGGCGGGTGTGGGGCTGTCCAGTGGTATGCCAGTCTCTGTGGGTGCTGGGAAGGAGGAGATGTTGGCCATGCTGGCGCTGTCAAAGACAGCTGCCGCGAGGTCCCCAGCAAGTGCGGAACTTTAGGCAGCTGCTATTGTTTAATAAATTTAAAGGGCCAGTATTGGCCTCTAGGAACGGGGCATTTTCACGAGTACAAGTACTGTCGGGACATCCCTATTCATAATGTTATGGCTGATCAGTGTGTGTGTGTATATTTATATATATAAAGCTTAGCAGTTCCGTTTACTTCCTTTCAGTCTGTAAAATATACCATTGAAAGTGTTATGTTGTATCCGTTTGATAAGTGCAAAAATACCTGTTATTTCTGTCAGAACTCTACTGAACTGATAACTTCCGGTGCTCCCTGCCTGTACTGTTATCAGTATTGTTCCCAGTTGTCTGTGTGGACCACTACCCTTTGTTATGGGGAGGGGAGGTGTTCTGTAGCCCTGACACGTTTGGTGTCCCAGCGTGACAACGCTGCTCCTCTATAGATCTTGTTCATTCAATGAGCCATGTAATCCTAGGACAAGTGTGTTACTGAAGGCTTAAAAAAGCCAGGAAATCGTCTCAAGGGTCCAAAAAAACATTATTGGCTTCACAAATGACAAGAAGAAGATATGGACCACCAATGCGTTTCAGGGGCCAGAAATCCCCCTTCATAGGGCTTAATCAATGAATAACGGCACACTGATGAGCTCTAGCACACAATCCTATTTCTCGGGTAGTGAAAATCCTTGGTGTGAAAAGAGCAGTTCAGTGTTTGTACAAGATGGAAGTGTGTTACTGGCAGGATCACCAGGTAGTAAATAAAGGGAAACAAAGGCTGAGAAAACCAAATGCAGCCACAGCACATCTGAGGACGGGTACACTGCAATATACGACATTTGTGTCCTTGGGTTTACATACCCTTTAAATAAGAAATATTGCTTTGTGTTACGATTTTTGGTAAAGTGTAACAGCAGTGAAAGATCAATCAGATTGTAATGGAGATCACTAGAACAGATCAGTACAGTTATACATCTGATTGGTTGTTACCTTTGACCCTACAGGACACTTATAATTCTGGAGTTGTTGCCTTGTTTCCTTCACCCCTGTATTCAGTTACGAGGTCTATAATGTCAGATTGTTTCACCTTATTTGTTTCGCATACCAGAAGAACTCCAGGCAAGATTTGTATTAACCCTTGCAGTTGGGCTACCCCCGCACTGCAAGGGTTAAATGCTCATTTTGGCCTAGGGAGGAAAATAACAAAGTTATACTCACCCTAACCTCCGAGCCAGCTTGGACTTAGACCGCTCCTTCCAGTGTCTCTCCCCCTTCATTGCAGTGAGTCATCACGTTCTATACACTGTGTATAAGACTTGAGGACGCTGAGGGACATACCATCGCTGCAGCGGAGGGAGCACTGTCACAGCTGACCATCTCCGAAGATCAGCTGAGTACACATGCAAGGGTTAATAAAAAAATGTTGCCCGGAGTTCTTTAAAATGAATATTATGTGTGCCATGAACAGAATGAATGTGCCGTCTGATTTTCTGAATTGGATTTCTCTTTGCCTTCTTCGTTATTTTAGGCCCCCGAAGTGAAGGATTCTTTCCATTCGTTTGACAACATGATGGCCAACTTTAGAAACCGAATGATTGACATGCACAAGCAGTTTGTAAGTCCTTCACTTCTCTTCAGTGAATGGTATTCTGGAGCCAATGTACTATTCATTCAGTATCCATAAAGGTGTGAGAAGTGACGGGTGTCTCTGCAGCTTTGACTGCCACTGGTCACAGTTTTTGGTTTTGCCAAGATCTGATTGGCTGATATGTCTAGGTAGCGTTTCTAGGGTGGTGGTGTTCTGCATGATGATGTATAATTCTGATTCTCAGATCAGTCATATAAACGGAACTCGTACTACTTGTGTTACTCTGTAAGAAGAAATATACCATTTATTTTCTGTTGATAAAACACGGCGTGCCAGCTACGGAGGAATACGCATTCATTTGTCATTGGAGTTTAAAGCAGAACTCCGGGGACATTTTTTATTTACTCTTGCATTTGGGCTACCCCCGCACTGCAAGGGTTAAATGCTTGTTTTGGTCTAGGGACGAATATAAGTTATACTCACCTGATCCTTGGAGCTGGCTTGCTCTTAGACCGGTCCCTGGAGCCTCTCTTCCCCCTCTGCTGCAATGGACTAAGGTCCCTGAGTCATCACATTCTATACACAGTGTATAGGACATGGGGACGCCGACGCGACATACCATAGCTGCAGCGGAGGATGAGATAGGCCAGTGGGAACACTCTAACAGCCGGCTGGATCTGAGGATTGGGTGAGTGTATATTTTTTATTTTCCTCCCTCAACCAAATGAACACTTAACCCTTGCAGTGCAGGAAGTGTAGGAAATTGTACCCAAAGGGGATCACAGAAGAAAATTTAGGTTTTTACCTCTATCTCCTCTTCACTCAGTCACAACTAAAAACTTCTGGTCAGGGTGACAACTGCTCCCCATTTCTTGCCTTGTGGCGCAGGAAGTGCAGGAAAGGGGGCTCGATGGTCACAGTAACACATTTTAGGTTTTTATTTCTAACTCCTCCCTACTCTATACAAAATTAAAATCTCTACAACTAGGGATGCACCGATACCGGTATTTTGGTACCGAGTACGAGTACCGATAATTTTTTTCCCGGTACTCGCCGATACCAATTACCGAGTAACGAGTAGTCTCATTCAGGAAGCCAGGTGGCATGCAATGACTAGCCACCCGGCTTCCCGATTAACAAGAAAGTCTGTCCCCTCTTACCTTGTCTAGCCTGTCACCCCCGGGGCCTCTCCAGCCAGAACGTGGCCTTCCTCCGGTACCCAGCTGGAGCCGTCTGGCTGGCCAATCAGGAAGCCGGGCACCGTGTAATAAGGCGATACCCTGCTTTCTGATTGGCCATGAAGCTGGCTTCATGCTCCCTCGTCATCTCATGATGCCAATCAGAATGCCGGGCGGTGCGTCATTACACGGCGCCTAGCTTCCTGATTGATGTAATGACACGCTGCCCGGCTTCCTGATACAGGAAGTACTTGTGCTACGCATCGGAGCATTTGGGCGAGTACGAGTAGTCGCCCAAATACTCGGTAACGCCACCGATATCGATACTAGTATCGGTGCATCCCTATCCAAAACCTCTGGTCTCAGTGACAACTGCTCCCCATTTTTTGCCTGGTGTCACAGGGACAGGTAGCAAAGTAAAATGTACCCAATGGGATCACAGAAACAAATTTAGGTTTTTATTTCTAACTCCTCCCCACTCTATCTAAAACTAAAGCAAGAAGCAATGAATGTGTCTGGAGTTAGGCTTTAGTGTTTAGCTGAATGGCAATGGAATGAACCTGTATTATTGATATTGCATTTCCTCCCCCTACACAAACCCCTGTTCCCTGTGAGTGGACAGCAGCTCCATTCACTGCCCCTGCCAGTGATGAACATAATCTTTTCAAGCCCCTGGAATCCTCTGTGTATGCCAAAGGTCTGTTTAGCCTTTCCAAGAAAATGCCGGGTCTATAGTTCCATTTGATTTAATGGCTCATTTTTATACTTCAGTGTGTATCCCTATTAATAACATTTCTCTTCACATACAGCCCATTGTAGCTTTCGGCCATGTTTGGTCATAGTACAGGGCCGGGCGAGGTGCCTATGTGTACTGCGGATCAGCCAAGTCTATATATGAGTGACTCATACTTTAATGTAGTAACATTATCTCCTTCCTAAGGCCACATCTCCAGCGTTCAGAAAAGAAAATTCCTCATCTTCCCTCGCACATCAGACACTCTAGCTGTGGGATCATTAGACTGTAATCGTGCTTTCTGCTCTCCAGCTCGCATTCGCTCTTCCAAAAACATAGACACACTAGTAACAGAAGAACCAGCATATATTAAGCTGCGCCTCTCCCCGTGACCGCCGCACTTCTCATATTGCTGGATGGGTCTGGACACATGCTGTACTATCAAAACAACCCTCTACTCTGAGGATAGCACTGTTTTTTTATTTGTGCTTCTTTAATGTTTTATTCTGAAATGTTATGATGTTGGCAGATTTCATATGTATCCAGTAAAGAGCAGAATGTGAATATGTCATATGACCGTGTATTGTTGTGTATGACATATGTGTGCCTAAGGCCCCTCTCACACGGGCGCTGTCCTTTCCGATCAGCAGGGAATGCGTGCACACATCACATAGTGAATGGAGCAGAACGGAACTCTGGTGACATCTTTGTCCATTCTGTTTTTACATCCATGTTGTGGTGGAGGTAAAAACTGAGGTGCGCAGACCCATGTTAGGTCTATGGGGAGTCGTATGTGTCCCTTTACATTAGATTACCTCCGATCCGTCGTGGTCAGGTCTGCCAAAATGGAACTCTATTCCATTTTTTAAACAGATTCAGGGGAATTGGAAGTAACGTCTGTTTAGATCTAGCTGATCATATAATATCAATGAAAGAAGCGGGCATAAACTCCAGGCAAACTTTTGCTCAACCCTTGCAGTGCGGCTACTTTAGCACCGCAAGGGTTAAAGTGACATTAAACCCTCAGATTTTTTAACATAAACCAATACTGTAATGTGCGCCTTACTGTAATCCATGGTTGTTTCCCTTCTCTTTGCTGCTCTTCCTTTTAAATCCTCATGTCTTCTCATGCTTGGGGAGAACTTCCCTTTGCAGCTGAGTGTCTCTTCCTGTAGTGCTGGCTCAGGTTACAAACCTACACACCAGACACCATGTATCCATTTCAGAGACAAGGCAGTCTGCTGCAAAACAGAAGTTCTGCCCAGCATGAGAACAGATACAGATTTAAAAGGAAGAGCAGCAAAGAGAAGGGAAACAACCATGGATTACAGTAAGGCACACATTACACTATTGTTTTATGTTAAAAAGTCTGAGGGTTTAATGTCACTTTAAGTGCTTGTTTGTTTTTTTTTCTTCTAGGTGCAAAAATCAAAAAGTTATACTCACCCGAGCCGTGGAGCCGGCAAATTATCACAGTGCTTCCCTCAGCCTGTCTCCTTCTCTGCTGCAGCAATGTTAATTCCCTCAGCGTCCTCACGGCTTATACACAGTGTATAGAACGTGATGACAGTGTATAGAATGTGAGGGAGAGAGGCTCCAAGGAGCGGTCTAACTTAGTTATTTTTGCACCTGGACACAAATAAGCACTTATCCCCTTTCACTAAAAATAACATCAGCATGCAGCTCTGCATTATGGCCACTAGATGGAGCCGAGGAACATAGAAAAATCTTACTCTTCTCCTCCATCTAGGTGCGAGTGTAAAAGTCAGAGATGGCAAACGGATATCTCTAAGGAATAAAAAAAATTAGCTCTAAGGGTAAAACTCGTGCCTAACAGCCAACCTCACAGGATACTTGCCATTACCTTAACTAGCCAGAAAACCTTCTGTGCGCCTCTCTGATTTGGTTTTACTATGCTCCTGGTTCCTCTACTAACTGCCTTCTTCTGTGCAATAACAATGGCCTTACCGGTCACTGGGACAGTTGTATTGGAGAATGCTAAAAATCCTTTACATGAAATAATATGCCGTGAGGTCCTAATATGTTTCCATTTGTCGTATATTTACCTATTTCATTTTGCTTCCTGCAGGAAGGATTGGCAGACAATCCAAACGCTCATTCATTTAAGTCTTCTTCAGTAATGACATATTCCAAGACTGGAAATGAGCCAGCAAAGATTTTCCAAGCTACTAGTCAAACACGTCAAGCTCCCGGTGGTGTGAGTATTAATTAGTACATCTGTCCTTACATTTGTTTTTGGTCTATGTTTACACATTTATTGACATGTACAACAAGCTTGCTGCTTTCATTCCAGCTTGGCAAGCTTGTTATGCCATTAACATGAGATGGATTAACTTTATTTGTAAGCATTTGACACAGGAAATGTGAACATACAAATCGTATTACCTTGCCTTTATTAAAAGAAATCCCCACTTTTGTGTAAAACATACTCCAACAGTGCAGACAGTTTATATTTGGTTAATACAAATGACCTTTTATTTTTCGGTCTGCAGCCATCTGGTTTTCTTAACAGATTTCAAACGTTGTTTCCCTTTCAATGATGGTGGATGCTCTATTTACATACAGGCTCTAGGGCAGGGGTGCCCATTAGGTAGATCGTGATCTACCAGTAGCTCTCAAAGCTGATGCTGGTAAATCACGAAGGGTGTTAATGGCGGCCCCTTTATTCCATTTTGGTATATGTATTTAGCTGTGCACACATGATTACCTATTAGCCTGAGTCTGCTGAGCCCAGCTCCCTGACACCTTTCTGGTGGATTCTGGTGGTTGAAGTGCTATGTATTACATCAAAGAATATTAGTTTACACAGCCTGTTGCACTACACTGTTTGTAAAATACAGCAAGGTGAGCAAGGAGAGACAGCCAGGAAAGAGAGAGCAAGGAGAGACAGCCAGGGGAGAGAACAAGGAGAGACAGCCAGGGGAGAGAACAAGGAGAGAGAGAACAAGGAGAGACAGCCAAGAGAGGGAAGAGAGAGAGAGAGGAGAGACAGCCAGGGGAGAGAACAAGGAGAGACAGCCAACAGAGGGAAGAGAGACAGCCAGGAGAGAAAATGAGGAATGACCGCCAGGAGAGAGAGGAGAGACAGCCAGGAGAGCGAGGAGAGACAGCCAGGAGAGAGAGAGAGAGAGAGCGAGGGAGGTTTTTTTTTTCGTTGGTAGATCTCATGTAGCTCGTCGTTTGAAAAGTAGATCTTAACACAAAAAATTGTGGGCACCCCTGCTGTAGGGCCTCTATAGAGTCCCCACATTAAAAAAGGGGGTATAGAGAGCTGGAAGAAACCATTATGCATTGCACTTTTGGGGTCTGGGAGCTCCTGGGACACATTTCAGAGGTATCTGCAGGTGCTTCAATTCACCTGACTGCTTTTAGGCTTTTGTGTCATGTCATGTAAAGTGGTTTTATACTAATATTCTTTCTTTATGCGTCATGAACATGAAATATTGCATTTAAATATTCTATATCTCAAGTCACGGCAACCTTTAAAGGAGAACTATGAAGTGAGTGATTTCCACTCATCCTCATAGTTGGAGCTGATGTGGGACAATGAAACTGTCACACGTCGGCTCAATAGATCGGGAAGTTAGCGAACACATACCAGCGCTCGCTCACTTCTGGATCTTCTCCCTGCAGGGAGCCATGACTGTCACTTACGGCTCCCTGCAGGGATTCCCCCCCTCCCCTCTCTAATCCTCCATCGCTGACTGGAGGAATGGACGGCGGAGGGGGCGGGCACAGCAAGCTCTGCCTCTAGATAGGCAGAGCCAGCTGTCACTCACGCAGCTGGGTGGATCTCGACAGTACTGTCGGGATCCATCCCGGCTGCGACGGTCTCGGTATATAGTGAGCTGTAGCTCGCGATATACTGAGCTTTGGGTGACGGGAGGACGCTAGTATATGTCCTCCTGTGATCCTTAGGAGAACTATGGGGAAAAACCCCATAGTTCTCCTTTTAAAAGTATGCAAAATCTCGAGGCACCCCAGTCCAAAATGTCAGATTTTAAAGGGGGACCCTATGCAAAAACACAGAAAAAAGTTTATTTCCCCCTTCACATCAAAGTGCCCCTTCAAATAAAGATTCCTCCCTTCACATAAGTCATCCTTTGCATTAGTAGCCCCCCATTTCACATCAGAAGCCTCTCTTTCATATCAAGGCCCCCCTTTCACACCACAGTTCCCCTTTACATCAGGAGCCCCCTGTACTTCAGTCTTCATTTCCCCCTTCAAATCATAGTCCCACTATCACAACATTTTGAGGCATCACTGAGGAAGCCAGAAGGCACGCCAGGGTGCCATGGCACCTTGGTTGAGAAATGCTATTCTGTATATAGCCAGCAGATGGAGCTCTTGCTCATGTTTTACTGGTTCTCCATATCTGCTTTGCTGAAAAAATAGCATGTTTACAGAGCTCAGAAGCTCAAGCTGTAAAGTTTGTAGTAGTCAGGAGACATTGCAGTGCACACCATTATTGTGTGAATGTTGCCACCTAGGGATGTGATTGATCAGCTTCAGCATTGTCCAGCCTGTGGAGCATTCAAGGGCAGTTCCTAGTACCAACCCTAGTAAATGGGAAAAACTGTGACAGGTACACTCAAATTCTGTATACTAGGAGTATAAATGCAGAAACGTGTGAGATTGATTTAGTTGCACTCTAACTCTGAAAACAGTTTTTGCTGCCATTGGAGAATGCATAGACAAGGTTGTGACAACCCTTTCTGAACGGGAATCATAGTGGATGGTTGAAGGTGGGATTATTATTTGGACTGTTTATGTGGGGATTATGCCAAAGTTTACAGCAATTATTTTTTCTATTTAGATTAAGGAAACTAAGAAATCCGTCCGGGATTCTACAACCGGAATGCAAGAAATGGCTGTCGGCCATCACATCAAAGATCGGGCCCATATTGTCAAACAATTGGAGAACAACAAGACCGGGGATCGTGAATTTAACCAAGAGTTTTTAAATATGGACGAATGTGAGTGGCAGTAATAATCTGTGATGGTGTTTCATAAGCCACCAGCATTTTATAATAACAATAGTCTTAATTCACTGACATCTAACACGTGTTAGTGTCCATAACTATCATTTGTAGCCCTCAATGGCTCCTCTCACTGCCAAAACAGCCATCTTGGGAAATACAAATCCTGACAGCTTAGTCAGTGGAGTTTCTTCTTTCACATTGTTTTCAATTGTATATTACTTTGTAAATGACATTTTATGGCAAAACAATATTATATTAAATCCTATTTTAAACTGATCCACAGCAAACGGGCCAACCTTGTGTACTGAACTAGCAGTTATAATGTTGTCATTTCACTGTCAGTACCTCTTTAATGTTGGTTTGGCTGTCTGTATTGATCAGAAATAGCCCGGCCTTAATGTGAATATTGGAATGTCTGCTTTGGACTAGTTTCATAACCTGAAATAAAGAATCTCGCCACTTCCACCACGGAAGTGCTTCATCTCATAATTCCATGATCAAAGCTTGATGAGATCTCCCGTTGCACTGTTCATCTTAATTCATTTGCAAAGACCCCGAGGAATATTATTATATATATCGGCAAATTTTCCAATTGTCCGGGGAGCTTATGCCTGCCACCCATCACATAGGAAATGACCAACAGTTACTTAGTGGATGAAAGAGGGGACAGAGTGCGACTACACATGCACGTTGCATATTTGAGTTCCCTGCGTTTCACCCCACAGTGCTATGGAAGCTACTTAAAGGTAAACAGTCAGTATGATGGCTGAGTGGTTAGCTCTTCTTTGCAGATGTGTTAAGCGTGAATTTCATCAGTGACTCTAAGTTCATGGGTTAGTTTTCACCTAAAATGATCAAATTGATGTGTTTATGGCCAACATAAATCTGAGAGTTTCATTCTGTCAGCTGCATGTCTTCGTTTGATGCGTTGTATGTGTTCTAAGATACATTTTAGGTGGGTGCAAAATAAAGGTGCAGCCTGTGCAGGAAGCTGCTAATAGCGTAAAACAGGGTCACAATAATGTAGAGTCTAAAAGGTTACTGGGTTCACCTGACTGTTCATGTATTTAATTGGAAATGATTTATATCAGGCAGCTAAATGAATAATTAGATCCCAAACACATTCAAATCCCTAAATCCATCCTTTTTAAATAGTGACAACAATGCATGTGCATCCTTCTATCGCTATACATATCAAATACTGATAGTGGGTAAAGTGGGATTATTTTACGAGTATGCATGTCTTATTCCTTCTATATTTCAGCGGAGGCACCTTCATTTAACAGTGAATGGGACAGAGAGATTTCCAGATTCAAACCCTATGAGGAGAAACTAGCCATAGCTGCTGCTAAGCCCAAACACCACAGTGCTCACTATTCTACCAAGATAGGGCTCCCGCATGTGCCCAGAAGGTAAGTCTCATACTTTATTATCAAGGTAAAAGGGCAGTAACGGTGGTACGTTACATTTTTGTCATTGGTTGCCCAGTGTAGTAGTTTTTTGGTGTTGCACAGTAGAGAACATTAGCACTTCAGTGAGACTGGTCTGAAAGTATTTTACTGTCCAATAAAATCACTGGTCCATTTAGTTCTAATTGTCTCATTCTCTTTGGAGCGTTGGTTTTACATGAAATAAATCTTTTTGTTTTGTTTTTTAATTGCAGGGAACGGTGCATCTCTAAAATGGTTATCTAGAAGGCAATTCAAATCTTTGGCTAAGAACTGAATCGGATTAATAAGAAATGATGGTCATCAAGGAGACACTAAAAAGAAATTGAGTCATCCGAGTTGTAATAGGGTCTGATAAATAAATAAGATCTGCACTTATGATCGGTTCTGCATTTTATTTGTAAAGTCTGATGAAGTCTGCAGGACACTTGTAGTACTTCTCTTACTAGTTTGGTAAACTCAGTAAACCAGTGATCATGCACTTTAGCAAACCAAGACCTATTTCCTTTATTACCAGTCATGTGATAGGAAGCATTTTATATGAAAAATGAAGCTGATCCTATATTATTTTTCAAATTAAAGGTTTCTATAATTCTGCAACTTAGTAAAAATATACTAATGGTAAACATAAGCAAAATATACCGAAGCATTGTAATATGCTGAAGCAGAAATAAATGTGCTTACCCTGTGTACCTGTCTATTATGTGTCAATTCGATTTTCATAAGACTGTAGATTTATATGATGGACCTAATATATTAACCTATCACAAGGCTGGCCAACTTAAACTGTGTATACAGTGCGTATAAAAGGTATTCACCCCTTGGAAGTTTTCATCTTTTATTGTACCTGAATCACAGTTGTTTGTTTTTTCTGTAACAAAAATACTTTACCATGTAGAAGTTGAAAACAGATCTCTGCAAAGTCATTTATATACATTACAGTGAAAAAACAACAAAGTAATTGATTGTTCTCCCATTTAACATGACACGCCATTATCACCCATCACACGTTCAGCCATCTCATTTCCAGAGTCACATGATTCATGAACTAGAGATTACCGGTGATTATTGAAGTGATTTGGGTATACATGCATTTATCTAGAAGGTTCACTTTTTGATGGGTCAGTATCATGGCATAACCTTTACCATGGAGACAAAATAACACTTCAAACAACTCTGTGAAAAGGGGATTTAAGAGCAAAATTTAGGGGATGGATAGCATGACAGATTTCAGTTTTGTGAATATCTCTTGGAGTACAATGATTCAGAAATGGAAAGGGTAAAGCAAAGTTATAAAGCGGTGAAAAAGAGGTCTCCTACCAAAAACTGAGTGACTGTGTAAGAATGAGACTGTTGAGAAAGGCCATCAAGAGATCGCTTGCCACCCTGTAGGAGTTACAGGCCTTAGGGATGGAGATTTGAGAGACTATGGATGCAGACAACAATTGTTACCTGGGTGCTTATCCAGTTGTAGCTTTATGGCACAGTGGTAAAAGAAAACCACTGTTTACCAAAATGCACATGACATCTCGCCTGCAGTCTGCCAGAAGGCACCTGGGAGATGCTGAAGTCAGCTGGAAGAAGGGTCTATGGTCTTATGAGACCAAAATTGAGTTAATGGCTAATTAGACCAAACACTGCACTTCATCATATATGTACCACCTCTACTGTGAAGCATGTGGTGGCACCATTACACTGTGGGGATGTTTTTCTGCAGCAGGCCCTGAGAGGCTTGTGAGGGTGGAACGTAAAAAGAATGAAGCAAAATACAGGGAAGGGAATTTATCAAAACTGGAGCAGAGAAAATGTGGAGCAGCTGTGCATATCAGCCAATCGGCTTCTCTCTCATTTTCAAAACTTAATTGAACAAACTAAAGAGAGAAGCTGATTGGTTGCCATGCACAGCTGCTCCAGATTTTGTCTGCTCCGTTTTTGATCAATTCCCCCCAGAGAATTTCTGGATGAAAACTTGAGGCAGCCTGCAAGAAACTTCGGGTTGCATCTAAATTTGTCTTTTATCAAAATATATTGAGTTGGTTTACTGAAGGCAAATCGGCTTTTCACTTTCCAAGGGGATTTTCCCTTAGCTTAGTGAATGTGGTGACAATTCACTTTGGAAAGAATACTCATCTTATGTAAGGAAAATTAAATAAACAGAATATTTGCTCTCACACACTTGAGGATGGGTGATGGAAGTCAGCAGAGCTTCACCTCACTCACTAAGCTCAGGGGCAATTCCCCTGCAAAGTGAACAGCCTGTTTGCCTTTTAGTAAATCAATGCCAATGACTCTGAGCATAAAAATGTAATTGCATAAGGTTGGCATGCAAACAGCAATGGTCATGTCCTGGAATGGCCAAGTCAGAGTCCCGATCTGCGTGTGATAGGGAATATGTGGCTGAACTTGGAAAAGGCTGTTTAGTCACAAAATACTGACTTAAAGGGGGTGTTGGTTATTTTGTGTTTTTTCCTTGTAATTCATTGAAATCACTTTGCAGAGATGTTTTTTTAATGAGTTGACTGTAATTTAGTGTTCTATGACAATGAAAGGTGAATACTTTTTATAGGCACTGGATGATAAAAACACATCAGCAGAGGTTACTTTCTGTAAGCAGATTACTGGATCCAAAGATATGGGCAGCTGGAATGACATGACATCTTTACCTTTCCTGGGAAATGAAACCTAACCTGGCCCCCTTCTCACCTTTTACTGGCCCTTTAATGTCCTTCTTGGCCAACAGGGAAGATCAAAAGGTGCAATGGATCTAGCTTGACTTTTACAAAAAAAATTAAAAATAAAGGATTAGCATATTAGTCTAGCTGACTGTATATTAGTATCTCCTGAATATTTCTCCATACACTTAGGGGTGTATTTATGAACAATTATTGAGCCATTCGTCCTGCACAACTGTATGTATATTCATTCTGTGTAAATGAATGCTTTTAGTATATTTCCAGGTCAAATGTAATATCAGATAAATACCACATGATGGCCACTAGATGGAGCTGAGAAGCATAGGGCACCTATTTATTGTGTATGCTCCTCATCTAGTGGCCATCATGAGGTATTTATTGATATTACAATCGACCTGGAAAGAAAATATACTAATAACATGAATTGTTGCCCCCATTCGCACAGAACTGATGTACATGCAATTTCTCAGGATGCATGGCTCTAAGAATTTTTTACAAATATGCCGCTATGTATTTTTAAGATTTGTGACCGGTATGTTTTACGTTAATGCAATCTAATTATAAACAGGTAACTAAAACCAGTTTTCCTCTGTGTTTTATCAGAACTAGAAGCTAGTTATATCGTATGCTTAATAGAGCATTACCTTATATTCTGTAAGGTTTGCAAAATCCACATGCTTCTTACTCCCTGATTCTCAAAACTGGTGGGCCATTGTGAATTAGGGAAGGAGTGTAATTGGGGGGGTGGGGGAGGGGGTATTTGCCAAAGGGCCAGTAATAATATCTGTTGGGCTGTTGGCCCTCAGTGGTAATACATTACTATTCAGCCATTGGTCAGAGAAAGAACTGCAGTCACATGCTACCAGGTTCAGACCTTGGTCACAGATCTGCCACAGTGAAGCCTTCCAGTACTGACTTCCTTTTAGGCTCTTAGAAGTCATGTGAGCTGATTCCATTAGCCATAAAGGAAGCTGGAAGATGTGAAAATATGTATCACAAATAACTGTTCTTTTAGGAACAGCCACTTTTTACCAGGCCCAACAATCACTGTGACACCATGGCACACTTTGTGGGGAACACGTTCTTTAGCCAACATAAATCTTTCCCTGCTATGAAAGTGCTAGTTGGTTGGGTTTACCCCCAAGGCCAAAGCTTCCCCAACCCTCCACTCTTGTGAACCCTGATATGTACGTTAGAAAACAAACAAAATTGTTGTTTCAAATCCATAAAAAAAAATTAAAGGAGAATTATGAGGCGAGTGATTTTCACTCAGCCTCATAATCTGAGCCGACCTGTGACAATGAAACTGGCGGCGCACGCTCACTTCTCGATCCTATGCCGGCAGAGAGCCATGACAGGGGAGGGACTGGATTCCCCCATCCTCCAGCGCTGACTGGCGGAGCGGACGGGGGAGGGGCGGGTACAGCTGGCTCTGCCTCTAGATAGGCAGAGCCCGCTGTCACACATGCAGCTGGGTGGATCCAGACACAATTGTCGGGATCCGTTTCAGCTGCGGCGTCTCAGTATACCGCGAGCTACAGCTTAGCTTAGGGTGATGGGAGGATGCTAGTTTGTGTCCTCCCGTTACCCTAAGGAGAACTATGGGGAAAAGCCCTAACCCCATAGTTCACCTTTAAGTTATTCAACAAAATAACTATTGACTACCATCTGGCCAATATAGATGTTATAATGACATATATGGTAACTGGATAGAAGTATAATGATCTCTGATATTTATGGCATTCTATACGTCATACTGTTCAGTTTTTGCTGAAACCAAAATGTAAACATTACAGTTTGACCATAACTCAAGGGAAATCCTTTCTTTACAATAAATAAACGCTGATCATTGGAAACATCATTGTAGTGGTCAGAAATGTGATCAGATTTACTTTAAAGTGATTTATTTTTATGCTTTTTCTTTCTTTTGTTTTCTAGTCGTATCTTACTGTTCATTTTGTAATAGTGTATAATTCTTTAAACATCCAAATAACTAGCCAGCAAGTAAATGAACTGCTTTGTAATTACAAAAAGCTGTATGTAATTTCATAAACATTTTTACAGAAACTCCCAAAAATTTCTTAAAATGAAAATATGTAAATGATCATTTTTTTTTCTTGGCTATACAACTGTAATGTTTCAAAATAAATTTGATTATAAACATTTTGATTTTTTTTTAACTTCTTTATTTTAATATTGCTTATAAACAACAGTAGCGCAGACTTCCTGTCATTGCCTTGTAGTAACATTGCACTTGTGATAATCTGATAAGATTTAAAACATACTGGCACTGGATGCATGACCTAAGAGCCTTCACAATAACCCTTTCTGTATGCGTTCCTCTATCATGTTCTATGGAAACACACTTTGGCTCAACCCAAAGCAAATAACTTTATATAGACACAAGTAGGTTGAATTTCATGCCTTGATCATGTAATTATTCTTATTTAGGCCTTGTTCACATGAACCTTTGCTTTTAAACAGAAGGGTGGTGTGTACAGCAAGCTTACAAGCCAGCTTCCAGACACGTTTTTGCAGCCTTTGAAGGATGCTTTAAAACATAACTCCAGACATACATTTCATAAAAGGTGTTCCAGACAATATAAAAAAATAAGGCTGCAAGACTCAGCTTTTTTCTGGCGGTGTCCCCTGCAGTAATTCCATTCCTCTACTAGGGTTCCTAGGTCTAAGGGTTGATTAATGCTCAAAATACACCTTTTACATGCCTGTAATTAATTATAAATCTAAGACTCTACAGGTCATCGCCACCAAATACTAATATTTCAATTGTTTTTAGCTGCAGGCAAGCTAACATACATGCAGATGTCAGATATTGCCAAACTGCTACTACACTCAATAAACCAAATAGTGCTGCCAATGTCCCTGCTTAATTCAAATATAAAACCAGCAAATAATGAAAAATAGCACAGTATGGCCTTGTAGTAGGGAAGATAAAGAGTGCTGAAAGGCCATTTCAGCAATGAGGTCTCCGTGAAATAACCAGGAGATTTTAACCTGCTGACACTCACCCAGATCAGAAATATCCATTTTCCGTACAGTTGACCTTCAGTAGATTGGAAGATATATTAATGGCCAGATTTAAAACTATGCTTATTTGAAGTTGCTTAGGGAACGTCCTCTTGCTGCTTCTATTGTCCCCCACATTGGTTTGAGGGGGAATAGATCCAAGTAAGGGTAGATGAGACATCTTTTCAGTGTGTTCCTGAGATCAGTAGAGCTTCCCGGGGGGCATAAGTAAGGATAAGGAAGTATAACAGAGGCAACTGCAGGCATTTACAGGAAACATGTCTTGTGAGAAACACAGGCTGCCATCTGAAATCGATGGATGCATGCCTGTCATACCGCCCCCTTGCTTTAACAGACTGATTTATTGACCCTGAACAAGTATTTAGAAAAGGACTTTTCTGATTTGCCTCCTTGTTTTGGGCCAATGACTCAGAATATAATAGTCAGTATGTAAGATTAATATCCAGACAACTAGCATCTTCAGAAGGAGCTCAGAACTGGCAGTCCTCACATTTTTTCCATGAATGGTGTACCTTGAGAACTTTACATGTATGGAACCAACAGTTATCTACTAATGCTATACAACAAAAACAACTATTAAAATCAGGATGTTTTCTCACTTTACTTTCATCTGGATTGTGTGTAATCCAAAGCAGCAAGAAACCACAGAGCATGTCACAGGGTCACACAGGTACTGTACCTCCTGAAGACTGTTGCGTGACTTCCACTGCACATTTGTATCTGACCAATTTGACTAAAGCAAACTAGTAACAGAGTTATTTTACAGAGGTTCACCCATTTCTACAGTATATCCCAATAGTAAACTCAATTATACTAAAGCTCAGCAATGTAGATGCCATGGAAGAACAAAGTTAATGGCTAGAACTTTCTTGCTTTCCCCTCATTTTAAATGACATTTACAGATATGATGCAAAAGGCTAAATAATAAGTTAAAACAGATGCTTGTATTTTCGCTAGTACACTGATGCAGTTATTTAATCAGTGAGGGGCCGTTAAACGAGTCAGTCCACCAAGCGGCAAGAGAGAGACTTTCTGGCTAACTTCAGTAGGGAGATCTTTCCACTCGAGCTCCTGAAAAAGTTAAGAAAACAGTGGGAGATAATGCCCATAGAAGTACACCAATAACTGACTTAAAGTGACACTAAACTCAGGAGTTAAATCTTAAAAATGCATTCAAGTACCTTAATATTTGTGTATCACTCGGCTGTAGATCCTCAAATCATCTCTGAATTTGGTCCTTCCACTGGTGGGTGGCTACTTTTGTTCCCCATGGTCCCTCTGTGTGTTGTAAAGTAGCCACAGCACCAAGCTAAAGGACTACAATCTCACCTTTGGTTAGCTCATTTGTACTAAAGTTATAGTCTATCATGGGAGTGAGCTTGGAGCTGTGGTTCCTTTACAACACACACAGGGACCATGGGGAACAAAAGTAGCCACCCTCCAGAAGGAAGGACAGTGTCAGCACTAATTCAGAGATGATTGGAGGGTCTACAGCCGAGTGATACACAAATAAGACACATATTTGTTAATAGTTAAGATACTTGAATGCAGATGTAACTTCTGAGTTTCGTGTTACTTTAACCGATTTGGGTGTTGTGACATCTTAAAGGAAAGCCATAATGTAACATTGAGGCTGACACTGCTCTACTTCAATACAATGATATTGCACTTACCCAGATCAAGTATGTAGTTGCTGTGTAAAATGTAATTTCAAGTTTAACAACTCAAGCAGAAGCACAAATTACCCCCCTGCGTTTGTAAGGCAAAATATCGACATAGAAAGTATCTTATTGGTAGCTAAGCAAAAGACAACTGAAAATGCTGATCTTTTTGCTGATAACCATTACTTTTTGTTTGCCGTTAACTGTTTTGTTTTTTATACACTGCATATTACAAATATCTAATTTATTTGTCTTTGTATCTTTTACTGTGCTGTGTACTGCGATCCCAAGATCTAGATCTATGCCGATTTTCTCGTTTTCTTGACCATGTGCTGGCTCCATCAGACTCCTCGGGCACCTTATCTCGCTCCATATGCTGTGTAGCGTTGGAAGAGCTTTGAGGTCTTTGTTCTTTGTTTTCCTTGATCTCACGAAGCAAGCGAACTGCATTCTGAAGAGAACTATTTGTTTTATCAAGCGTGTGAAGAGTTTCTTTCTGAAGAGACAACATCCTTGTCACATAGAAGTTCATAGTATCTGAGCATTCCTTCATGCCATCAGTAAGCCTAGACACATTTCTGCCCATATAGGACAGTTCAGAATGAATTGCAGCAAAGCTACTGTCCAGCATATGATATAGATGTGCGTACTGGGTGTAATATTGGTATGCATATGGGTTTTGTGTAAAATAATAGCTCTCTTCACCATTTAGTTCTTGGTGCGCTTCCTCTGGTGAATTGTTCACGGCATCTGAAGAGTTCTTAGCTTCCTGAGCATGCTTAGATGTAGAGCTCACGTCCTTTGATGGAGACGGAGTCTGGGAATTTCTGGGGGACATATTCTGCTCAGGACCTATGGACAAATGAAGGGATATTTTGAACAATTGTGTCTTGATTAGTATTCTAATTGTGCAGGCTTGCTTCTAATTATGTGTTTACATTATGTAACATAAGGAAAGGAGAAGTCATTGAGGGGCGGTTTTCAATCCTATGTACAGGAATAGCGGAACTCAGACCAGGTTTTCAGGTTGACTTTGGGTCTCAATAATCCAGCTCGGGTTTTGTGTCTCTCACCTGGATTGTTAATTGCTTAACGATTGCTTATCCGGTTGAGATAAAAGGGGGAAGGCTGAAGCATGATGTTGCTCTGGCCTGGGACTTGAGAGCATTCTGAGAGAGCTACAAGTCGCATGGTTGCGAGTGGAAGGTTGCTGAAAGTCCTTTTTGTTTTGTGAGGTGGCTGAGAGAAACTCACCCCCTGGTAGAGAGGAAACCTGTCTGTTTAGTCAGAGCCTGAAAGGCAAGGATTTGTTTTCCGTTTTATTTTGTGTTATTGCAACCTCGTAATAAATACTGACTGCAAGTCAGATAAACAAAGGACTTTGCTGCCTGGACTACCTTTTTCCCAGGGAAGGTGATCCCCCCATTTGAGCTATACTCCACAATTATCAATATCTGATTCTTCATCTTGAGTGAAAAGTGGTGTTGCTGGCCATGCATGCTACATTTTGAAAAGGGTTGGCCGTAGATCCCATTGCCAAGCAATTGAGACAGATTTGGATTGGCCATTCAAAAACTGAAGGTTAACTGCTGATCAATTTTTAATTGACTTTTATCAGATAATTCTCTAAATCGTTTGATTTATTGAAAAATATGCTCGATCGCTCTCCCTCTCAACCACTGTGCTGGCATAGTTGAGTAATGGCCTCTCACCTCAATTATAGAGTGCACTGGACTGGTTGCCTACTGTAGTCCTATTGTCCTATTTAGTCCTATTTTGTCCACAGTGTAGACTATGAGAATGGAGGTTGTTAGAACAAAGTCTATCTGACTGAATATCTATTTCTGTAACTTCAGCTGTATAAAAGCATTTATTGATGCTTCATTTTTTTTTCTTGAAGCTCGACTTCAAGTGTTAATGGTCAAGTGCTTGGGAAATGGTTAAGAGATAAGGTCATATGTATTAAGTTTAAAGGGTATAGATGTTAGGAATGCTTAGGGGAGCGTTAGTATTTTCACTTGCTCTCAGCTCTAAAAGCCCCATGCCAAGAACTAATGCACCGACATCCTTGTGCCAAGAACGTATGTGCCAGTTTGCATCTAGTTCTGTTAAACACGGGCCAAATGTAGCTAACCTGGCTTCACCTGGGAAGTAAAGCCATGTCCTACTGACCTGCATTTTGTGCTGATGCAAATTCCCCATGTATCTGCACATTATGCCTATGTTAACAATAAAGTTCAATGAACCTTATTGGACCTTTTGCTGCCAAGGCCTTTTTTTTATTTTGCACACATGATATAATCCACATTTTAGGCCTGAAAATTACTTAAAATCCCCAAAACATATATTTTTTGAAAGTTAACACCCTGTAATATAAAAAGGTGGCAGTGGCAATTTTTTATGTTGCACGATATTGGTGTAACTCTTCATCAAACCGCGTGTTTGTGTGAATGCGTGCAAGGACTTTCAACTTTTTTTTATTTTTACATTTATTCTATATTATTTTTTAAAACTGTTTTCTTTGCTTTTTTTTTTTACTTTACTTTAGTTGCTATCACATAGGAGGGCTAACAAGCCACCCCCGCCCCCTATGATAGCATATTGGCAGTGGCAGGTCTTCTTTAAGGTGTTGCGGACCCCAGTATCACCATTTTAAATAAGCTGTTGAAGTGCAAATTGCCGAGCAATGACAGCAATGGGACCGGAAGTGATGCAATACGCGTCGCTCCCTGTAACATAGAGCGGAGAGGGAGATCGGTGAATGGATGTGCACCGCTCTCCTCACCAGCTTCTCGCAGGCACCTGACATGCCGGTACTGGGCCCGCAGAAGGGGCAGCGGAACACAGGAAACACGGTGGGTGCTTTGGGCAGGGGTGGGCACTTTACAGGCCCATAGAAGCGATCTGGCGGCAGCTGAGCCGCCAGAATCTCTTCTATTGTAAAGCCGCCAGCCGGCTCTACAAATAGAGTCCTCTTCTGTTTACAGGGCTGTGCTGCCAATTATGTATTATGTATGTCAGTGGACGCAAAGGGGTAAATGCAGACCCTGGGGAGTGGTGTGTGTAAGTGCATCAAACAAAATCTAAGCATATTTCACAACAAAGACGATACATAGCACCCTATTGTAATATAAAAAAATGACCAACAATTGTGCAGCAATCTGGGCATGCGTGAAATGAAAATGATGCTATACAGTATATAGGCGGCAAACATCAGAACACCAATTAGTAGCAGTGGAAAATGTAATCTGACTCAGTATTGTTTTCTATTAAAATGGCAACCAGTGGCATATCGGAGCAGCAAAAAACGCCACCCCCAAATCAGTGTGGTGAGCTGGGCTGCACAGAATCAGGCAGCCTCGGCTGCCTAATTAGGCAAATTAGGCAGCCGCTCGTTGGATCTCACAGCTGCTTAATTTACCTGAGAGCGCTGCCTGGTGGAGGAGGCGGGACCATAGATGGGAGGGGGAGGGGCCACATTGGAACTGAAGGCAGTGCTGGGCCAGGGCTGAGTGAGATGCGGCCCGGCTGGCGAAGGTGCTGCGGGCAGCTAGGGGCTGCTCATACCCCACCATCTGACGGCAGGATGCCCCAGAGGCAGGTTGGGGTACTTCAGGTACGAGGAGCAGCACATGTGTGCAGGGAAGGGACCCTGCACAGCCCACCATAGATCCTGAACAGCCTACCTGAGAGTTTTAGGTGGGCTGTGCAGGGTCTGTGGTGGGCTCTACAGGATCTCAGATGGGCTGTGTGGGGTCTTTGGTGGGCTATGCACTGTCTATGGTGGGCTATGCAGGGTCTAAGATAGGCTCTGCAAGGTCTCATGTAGGCTATGCAGGGTCTGTGGTGGGGTCTGCTGCATCTCAGGTTCGCTGTGCAGGATCTATGGTGGGCTCTGCGTGGTCTCAGGTTGGCTGTGCAGAATCTATGGTGGGCTCTGCAGGGTCTGTGGTGGGCTCTGCAGGATCTATGATGGGCTGTGCAGGCTCTATGGTGGGTCGTGCAGGGTCTGTGGTGGGGTCTGCTGGATCTATGGTGGGTTCTCCAGGTCTATGGTGGGCTCTGCAGGGTCTCGGGCTGAGACCCTGCAGAGCCCACAAGAGATTCCTTACAGCCCACCTGAGACCCTGGCTTCCCTGCTATGCTACTAATGCAACCTGTCAGAAGTAGTATACAGCATGCAGCTAACAAAATGGGAGGCTTTAAATGGTGCTGGTATTGGAGAAATGGTTGTGGCCACTGAAGGGTGTGGTTAGTGAGGGTGGTGGTCACTGAGGGGCACTGTAAAGCTGTCTCGCACAGGGAGCCTAAAAGCCTAAGGCCGGCCCTGCACATACATAATAATAATTACTAATATGATTATTTAGGAAGCATTCTGTGTATTACCTGGAGGTCCCACAGATGGGGATTCTGTATTCCTGCTCATCTCTGGTTCTATAATACGTGGCTTATTCCTGTACAGACAATTACAAAGTTGTTGGAGTTATGATATTAGTATCTTGGCAGAAAGCAGAAAATCTTTGTAACATCTGCTGCTACCGTATACAACTTGCTATGTACTAATGTATTAGGTTGGTTAAATACTTTATCAAGGCGATGAAGGCAAAGGTTGTACCACCATCTGCATTTCAATATGATATGAAAATAGAGAGAAGTTGGGTAACGTATATTGGACCACAAGCCATGTGTTTTAGTTTTGGATGGGGTAAGAAAAGAGTTGGAACCCCTTTTCATTTTTTTTTATTGCTACCTATGTACCCGCGGGGAGGGGGTTCACCCTATCTATTCATACTGATAACCATTGTCATCAGGACTAAAAGTGAGTAAAAGTCCACAATTTTGAGTTGTCACCGGAACAAAAATAGCGGGAAAATCTTCCAGTAGGGAATACTGTCAAAGAGAGGATTTCTCACACTTTGGGGAGATTCCATCCCACTTCCTTTCGTGTCTCCTGGACTGGAAGTAAATAGAAAGGGACACAGACAGGTCACAATTAGGGCATATAGTTAGATTCAGATGACATACTTTGCAGGGTGACAAACTCTTAACCACTCCATTCTATTAATCTCTACATAGAGCAGGCTAAATGACACACTCTGCAGGAGAGGTAAAACTTCCACCAAACTACTCTATTCTAGCCTGGGCTACATACAACACACTAGCATGCACACTATACAAGGAGGTTCCCACTCCACTCCATTCTAGAGTTATACACATCACAAAATGTACACACTACAGGGAGAACATCTGTAAAAATACTCAATGTTTTAGTTGTCTTCTCAGTCCCCTCTTTTGAAAATGACGGCTCCAAAGAGAGGACATCCTTAGACCCACACTGACTTTATGGCTAAACTCTGCCAACTGAAGCATTCAGCAAAATTCCGGTACACTGGTATCACTGTCAGATACCCGATCACTGAAAGAGATTAGGTGTCTAAGGCATTCTAGAGCCCTGAATAGCTGCGCACGTACAATGTACGTGCACAGTCATTTAGGCACTTGGTGACGGGGACGCCCCATCATTAAGGGGTTAAAGTTACTTGTTGACTACTTTGTTATTGCCCATTTTAATAGTAAACATAGGATTTGGAATAGGGTTACTTCACTAAGCTGCGGGAAATCCTTTAAAGTGCAATACATGTTCTGCCTCACAGGAGCTTTTGGCAATTATGCACAGGATATAATTGTCCGTCTATCTGCTAGATATTTTACACACAGCTTTTTTGTGGACCAAGTGGTGTCAGCCCTGCCCAGTTTTCTTTTTGATAAACTGCCCAGAACTTAACCCTATCCTATTCTCCACAACATAAAGACTATACATTCTGTAGTTGGTAAGTATGCAAAGGACATAGGCCAGTTCTGAATGTCTGACATGATCAACAGGTATATTTTTGCACTTATTGAACAGATTTAACAAAACAGTTTTCAGCAGTAAACGTGACAGACCAAACAGGAACAAATACTGGCATTTTTGTCTTTCCTGTAAAATCAATTTTAAAAATCTTGTTTTCTTGATCATACATCACAGGACACAGGAAGTTAATTTTTAGACTACTGGGATTTCAGAAGCAGTCCAACAGAGGGATTCAGACTCGGGAATAGAAGTCGTGGCATTGAGGTAAACTTTGACCACTTGAACTACGTCTAAGCAGGTTAGGAAAATGTCTTTAGTGTTTAGGAGCAGAACACAAGGATGGCAACATGATGTCCTGGTTAAGGTGGGAGGCAGAGACCACCTTAGAGAGAAAGAAGGCCTTAGGCTTCAGCACAACGTTATCCTTATGGATGATCAGAAAGGGCTCTTTGCACGTCAAGGCCTTGGCAACAAGGAAGACCATCTTGTGATTAAATAATTGGCAGAGACATATTTCTGATCGGTTCAAAGGGCAGCTTCTGAAGGGCCGAGAGAACCACTCTGATGTCCCACGGCATCACCAGAGCACAAATATGGGGAACAAAGGCCTACAGCAACTAGTGTGAGGCAAACTGCCTCATGATGAGGATCACCAAGGCAAATAACTGGCCCTTAATGGTACTTAAGGTTATACGCTCATCCAGACCACACCAAATGACGTGTAGAATGCGTCCTACACATTACTTCCTAGACTGGAACTTCCTGGCCTCACACCATGCGTAGTACGCTGACCAAGTGCAATGGTAGATTTGTGGGAGGTCAACCTCCTAGCCTTAAGAGGCATAGAGATGATAGCATATGAAAGGCCCCTACCCCTCAGAAATAAGGTTTAATGAGCCATGCCAAAAAAACTGACTGAGAAGCAGGGTGGAATATCGATCCCTGCAACAGAAGATCTGGACGGTCCGAAAGAACAAGCCATTTGACCATGAGTCCACATACAAGAACTGCTTTGGTCAGTTGAAGGCAATGTGGATCACTGGTTTGCCCTCTGTCTCGATCCTGTGAAGAAAGAAGGCATGGATCAGTTTGAACTGATAACATGGAGTCACAAAGGCGTCCAACGTGAAGGCTAAAGGATTCCTGGTCCTAGTAACAAACATGTCCATCTTATTGTTGAATCAGGTCCCAAAACACCTCCTGGTGAAGGGAGCATTCTCAGACCCAGTTGCTGCTAAGGTAATTCGCCTGCCAATTTTCCACGCCTGGAATGTGCACGGTGGACAAAGCTGGATAGTGACATTCTGCTCAAGCTAGAAACAGGTTGGTTTCTCTCAAAGATTTAGAATCAGAACTGAAGAGACAACTTGCTTTGATCTTCAAGATGTTTATTGGGAGTTGTTATTCATCCAGGTCCCCTGGGACCAAAAGGCCTTCCAGGGCTCTGCCCTGGCCCAACAGACTGGAGACTGTCATGAGCACCTTCCAGAACAAGGGAAGGAAGGACTTTCCTGTCTCCAGCGCCAGACTGGCTATCCACCAGGGCAAGCTTCGTATTGTTGGACAAGCAGATAGAGAAATCTTAGGATCAAACCTGCTAGGATGTTGATCTACAATGGCCTGAAGTGAAACTGAGCATATCAAACTGCCCTGAAGATGGCTACCATCGGGCCGAAAACTTTCATGCAAAGGAGAATGGTTGGATACTTCCTGAACTGTAGGATCTAAATGTAACAATGTACAGACTGCAACTTCTGTGGTTTGTATCTGTATATGATGAAGGTTGATGGGCAGGGCTGATTTTGACTGCTCTCTGAGGAGCAGATCATCCAAGTACCCCAATATGGGGATCACCTGAAATTGCAACATGACTAAGATAGAGGCCAGCACCTTGGTGAACACCATGGGAGCTGTGAACAGACTGTAGGGAATAGAAACAAATGCCCACAGCAAAACACGTAGCGACTGAGGGCAGGGAAAATGGGGATGTGTAAATACGTAGCTGTGATTTCATGTGGAGGCCAGGAAACTTCCTGGATAAAGGGAGGCAATGACAGAGTGGATGGATTCCTTCCTGAACTTCTGAACCTGCAGGAACCTGTTTAAGATCTTAAACTGTATTTCCACGCAGTCAAATTTGAGAAAGCCCATCTATGTGTTTTATGTTTTCCCATTTACACAGCATAATTTAAAAAAATGAATAAATACAAATATTTTCCACCTTTTTCCTATGGGCCACGCCCGCTCGGAGGACAAAAGCCACCCCCACCAGGAGGACAAAGGGTGGACAGCGAAAAGGGGGGGGTCTTCAGTGGCAGGGCACCAATAACCCTTTCGCTGCCAGAGACAGTTTTGCTTTTTTGCACACATGTTAAAATGCACAATTTAGGTCTTAATCTTGATTAAAGGTAAAGAAATATATATATTTTCTGAAAGCAGAGACCCTGGAGAATAAAATGATGGCAGCTACAATTTTTTTATGGCACACAATATTAGCACAACAGTTTTTCAAATGCACATTTTCTGTAAAAACATTAATTTAAGTGCACACATACACAATATAATGCCCAATTTGTGGTCAAATATAAAAGATGAGGTTGCGCCGAGTAAATAGATACCAAACATAGGGAGCATCGAAATGTTGACCTCTGAAACAGTGAAAAACTTTGCTACCATAAATTGTCCATAGGTGACACTTTAAAAGCCTGCGTGGCGCAAATGTCATTTTCATACGTAGGTGCCTTTTATGTATGTGTTCCCATTCGTATATGCTGGTAAGTGGTGGGGCTTTACATTTTTTAAAAATTATTTTAATCAACTTTTTTTCATTTATTTTTATTGCTGATAGCCCCCTATGTGATAGAATATTATTGGTGACAGGGCCTGTTTAAGCAGAGAGGGGTTTTAGACCCCTAATGTCGCCTTTGCAGCCCACTGAAGCTGATCAAGCACAGCCCGTACTCAATCATCTTCTTCCCCGGCCTCTGTGGCAACTCAGAACCTGGAAGTGATGAAATCATTGTTAATTCCATGTTCATTTAGCAGGGAGGAGATCAGTGAATGCATGTTCCCTGGGCTTCCTCCCCTCTCTCTGCCAGCATCTGCCATGGCTGTCCCAGGGTGTAGAATTGATTGGGCAGATAACCTGAGCCACCCAAATAACTTCTACATTCTGCTACAGCAGCCAGGAGTGTGATTATGACTCCCTGCTGCCACAGACATGGCAGCAAAAGGGTTAAAGAATTGTGGCCCTGGGCCTGTAAACCACCTAGTGGCTAACCACACATGCTGCACTAAGTGTCCAAGAGAGCTACAGTCTGCCAAAAGGAAAGCCAATCCAGATAGTTGCTGGAGGCGCCACAGTGGCTATGACATCATTGGGGAATCTTGCTAGAAGAGTCTTGCAGGACCAATCTGCAAGAAAATAGTGTAAAAGAGAGCAGAAAGAAGGTGCCCACCACCTGAGGACACCAGAACAAAACTGAGGCATGCTGGGAGTGGGCGGGGATATGCAGAAATGTTATCGATTTGTCACTGTCCAATCACCTGAAGGGAGCTGCATGACCCCAGTGGTCTAAGAATGAACTCCCTGTTTCCTATGATGTACCATCAAGAATGTATGCTTTACATACACTTTAAGTGGATCCTTTATGTCCTAGTAAAGGCCATCCAGAGGCCAATGGTGAAAATCTGGACAGTTATTTCAATGAACTGTTTTTTACATACGAAAACGAGCACTAAAACATATTGGAAATGAAAGTAACCAGCATGCAGCATGGCCAGATCTACCAGTGAGGTTCTCTATATAAAATACTTGTGCATAGAAATACCCTATCCTGAGAAATAACATTACATCTAGTACGATAACATTATATCTACAACGATAACCTTGTATCCAGCAGCCAAACTACAAAGGTTCGCTAGAGGGCGCTCACTCTCCGCCAACCGTCACAAAATAACTGCGAGCGAACCATAACACACCGGTGCTTCCTCCTCCTACTTTGCTCTGATTGGCTACTGACCGTGTCAAGGTCAATGAACGATTCAGACATTTTTCTTCAGGGCAATGCCATATGGATATTCTAATTAGGACGTCAAAAATGAATAAGGGTGCTTATAGCGCATTTACAGCCGCCATTCGCCTTTCACACGGAAATAACCCGGTATATAAAGTGTGCTGTCCAATTATCGGGAGTTCTAAGTGTGACTATAGCCGTGCGTTCCAATGACCGGAAGTCTTAGCCGGCTTCTTTGACTCCCGGAAGTGATTCTCTTCCGCAGAGATCAGCGTGACTTTCAGAGGTAGAAATGGGGATTCTACGAGCTGCTTCTGTCATCGGGCCCTGGCTGTCATACGGTACCGGGGTGACTACTAGGAGTCAGGTGAGGTGACCACATGTGTCTATGTCAGGGTGCGCTGTCACTAGTAGTTCCACTCTTCAATTAGGTGGATGGCTGCATCAGGTTAATCATACATGGCAGTCCTCTGAGCTTTAATGTATTGTTTGCTAATTGTAATCACAATAGAAGCAAATTAATTACATCCAATGTAGACTTGTACCAGCAGAGCATCTTTGAAAACATTGACAGCCATACTAATGGGAGACCTATAGCAGCTCTCTGCCCAGGAGTACGGTGTGCCATCCATGATTGTATCCTGAGAAGTTTAGTGTTCACACATCTGCAGGTTTCTAGCAATGTTGTCTCTGAAATGGGTGCAAGTCATCTCTGTTTATAGTGTGCATGCTCTCATGTCTTCCTGTGTCTGCTCTTAGATCGAGCTCAGATACATGCTGGAATGTGTAGTTCTGTGCATGCAGGCTCTGTTTACCAGAGGTTCATTAATAATGGTCCAGATACTTTATTAGGTCCAGAGGATCCTATCACAGTTTCTAGCTTGGCCTTTTCACTCTGTGTTAAAGTATGTATGCATGTGAGATGGAGACCTTAGATTGTAAGCTCCTTGAGGGCAGGGACTGATGTGAATGCGAAGGATGTAAAGACCTGCGTAAACTGACAGTGATATATAAATTCCTG
>NW_017309340.1:73706-75373 GCF_000935625.1 Nanorana parkeri
TTTTTTTCTGCTAACTGACCCACTAGGTTTTTTCACCTCCCCTCCTGCCCTGCAAAAACACCAGGAAGTAATAGTCAATCTCTGTAAGGGTTTGTTTACATCATTCCCATTGAGCTGCTTTTCCTACACATCACTGCATATGTATGGTATGAACAAGGCTCATAGAAGACCATTTGTGTTCTATGTTCCCTGTTTACATGATACATGTGTGGTGGTGTGCAGAAAAACGCAGCTCAGCTGGCATGTTGTGAACAAGCACTAAAGTGAGTGAAAATACCTTTAGAGACAGTTGTCACTGGAATAGGTGCCCCTATTGGAAGGTTTCCAGTCACCTCCTTGTTCAGTTGACATTTGTAAAATTGGGGGTTTCCCATCACTTTTTGTCTTTTATGATATTGGTCACCTGGACAATCATGGTGAATCTCTCCACAGACCGCTATATATAATATATAAATTCTTACCCTTTTAGCTGTTTTTAGGCCTTTGTGCAGATTCTAGGCTAATCTGAGCAGTTTGGAAAACGAAACTCTAGCGTCGTACTGAGTGACAGACTGAGCTTCCTCTCTATATTCCAGGGGTTCTAACACTTCTTAATAATGTTCAAAACTAAAAAACAAGGTTTGGGTAGAGGGAGTTTTTTTTGCAGGGGTGGCCAAATTAGAATGAATTTAGGAGCCAGTCTGTCCAATGGGAAGCCTCAGGATTTATTTTAGGAGCCAGCTCCATTGACAACAAGAGAAACCCTAATAAGTTAGTCGATAGATGGAATTCTTAAGTAGCACTGGTGTCCTGGCTTCTGTGTCTTACCTGGCTCCTCCCTGGTTTACTCCTATTGGTTCAAGGAACATTTGTGAATTCTTTTGTGCTTACCTGACATATTTTTCTGTTTCAGTTAGTTCTGAACATCTGCCGCCACTGCTCTTCTGGCATAATCCCAAATGAACAAATTCGCAACATTGGTATATCTGCCCACATCGATTCTGGCAAAACAACTGTGACTGAGCGTATCCTATACTACACTGGCAGAATAGCTCAGATGCACGAGGTAAGAGAAGTCCACATTGGTTTAAATTGTAGTGCCACTTTTGCAGTCAAATATGAGAAAACCCCTCTATATGTTTATTACTTGTTCCCATTCATACAGCATACCTGAAGATATATTTCTTTTTTTTTTTTTAATTCTTTATTTGGAGCCAACATTTTACAATAAACATACAACATATACACAATAGGAGCGGGGAAGCCTCGCTAATCAGACGCCACCCAGTAAGAGCCTTCGAGCATACTGCAAGAGTAGTACCCATCAGGGGGTGGGTCTTAAGCGAACGGGGGAGAGTCGAGGGACACCATGCCGCCCTAGCCAAGAGATAGGGCGACATGGATTCCTCCAGAGGCACCCATTGTTTCGTAGGGGAGTGTCTACACCAGTCAACCAGGCGAACCAGATGGCTAGCTACATAGTATTTCCGAAGATCCGGAAGAGATATGCCTCCCGAGTCTTTAGGTAGAGTCAGGAGAGAGTGGCTTAAACGGGAATGGCGGTTAGCCCATACGAACCTTGTAAGCAAGGAGTTGACCTGGCGAAAATACCCGTTGGGGACCGAGATAGGTAGGGCTTGAAAAAATTACAGGAATTTCGGCAAAATAGTCATTTTGATTGCATTACA
>NW_017309341.1:0-57098 GCF_000935625.1 Nanorana parkeri
TCACTCCAGGAGACCCATAGCGCTCACTATTCTGAAACCAAGAAATTAGTTTATTTTCGTTTCGTTTTAAATTCGGATTTGTGTTATTTTGTTTTTCGGGATTCGGGTGTGAAAGTCAATTCGGAATTCGGATTCGGACGAAATTCGGTAGCGGTAGTTCGAACGTTCATTTCGTTTTCGGTTCTTATTCGTTTCTTATTCGTTTCATTCGTTCGTTTGCAGCAAAGTGACATTTGATGGGGAAAAAATATTTGTCTCCTTCTCTAATGTCACTTTGCTCCAACGAACGAAACGAATAAGAAACGAATAAGAACCGAAAACGAAACGAACATTCGAACTAATGCTACCGAATTTCGGAAATGGAAATTCGGATTCGTTTGCATTCGTTATGTCTGTAATTCGGAATTCGGATACATCCGAATGTCCGAATTTCCGAAAATTCGTCCAAATTTTAATTCGGAATGAAACGAATCGCACATGTCTAGTGAATAGGGAATGCGGTTGGTGTTAGTGAATAGGTAGTGCAGTTAGTATTAGTGAATAGGGAGTGCAGCTAGTGTTAGTGAATAGGGAGTGCAGCTAGTGTTAGTGAATAGGGAGTGCAGCTAATGTTAGTGAATAGTTAGTGTTAGTGAATTGGGAGTACAGTTAGTGTTAGTGAATAAGGAGTGCAGCTAGTGTTAGTGAATAGTTAGTATTAGTGAATAGGGAGTGCGGTTAGTGTTAGTGAATAGGGAGTGCAGTTAGTGTTGGTGAATAAGCAGTGCAGTTAGTATTAGTGAATAGGGAGTGCAGTAAGGGTTAGTGAATAGGGAGTGCGGTTAGTGTTAGTGGAAAGGGAGTGCGGTTGGTGTTAGTTTATGGTCCTGCTCTCAACATATTTTGCAGTTCTCTGTACTGTCAGGGCTTGTTCACACCAAGCGCGGAGCAGATCCAGACCAGAGCAGAGCAATGTATTCCTATGGTATTTTGACCTCCAGTTCACATCGCAGCGTGCGGATCCAGACCAGATCCAGAGCAAGTGAAAAAACTGCGGCAAGCCCTATTTTACCTGCTCTGGATCTGCTCTGGAACGCATCAAAAACGCAACGCAATGCAACCCAATGCAATTCAATGGGAAAAAATAACCATAAAGAAAAAAAACCTCTATGGTCATCTGTCATGACCTAATCTTCCTTTGTCACTTCCTGTCTTTGGAAAAGGTGACCTGGTGAGCTGGAGAGCAAAGGAAAAATGGTGGACCAGTTTTGTGACCCAGAGAGATTCATAAGTATGGTTCAACAGTCCCCTGAGCTATATGACAGCAGACACTTTCAATATAAGAACAATAGAAAGAAGGCTGACCAGTGGAGTTTGATAGCAGGGAGAGTTTTCCCAGGATATAAGGATATGCCCTTGACAGATAAGGAGAGCTGTGGTGAGTACTTCAATGTGAATGGCATTGTATACTAGTAGTTCCTCAAATGCAGTATTCCATCCACCCCCCTTCCCCCCACCACTCCTCCTTATCACACTGCCTGTTTGCTCACTGACACCTGCAGCTGCTTTTCATGCAGCTTGTGTGGCTGTCTGTGATATTACATGTCATATGTATCCCCTTAGCAACACAATGGCGTAGCAGTATAATAACCATCACCAGGAGCATGCCTGCATCCCATGGATCCATGTTGCAACAATTTTACATGTGAAACAAGGAAGCAGGAAATAATTGGAACAGCTAATGAAAGGTCAGAGGTAAAAGGAAATGACCTCATAACCTTGTTTGCTTCCTGGAAAAAAAACGCATCAAAAACGCATTGTGCGTGTGCAGAAACCTGACCGCATCTGGTCTGCATTTGGTGTGAACAAGACCTTACAGTAGTCTGTGCTTCTGCATAATGCTACATAGAATTTTGTGTTGTGTCACCAGGGCAGGTGCTGCTAGGCAAAGTAGGCAGCTTGTGAGCCTACATCCAAAAATGTTGATTGCGCTATACATGTTAGGTATCGCCGCATACGTCACAGCGAGAGCCACTATAGCTTAATAGAGCACTAATAAAATGTATGGGGATGTTCGGGTGGCATTATAGGGGGGGCAGAAAAATTCACCTTCGCCTGTGTAGGCAAAAATCCTTGCATCGGCCCTGCTAACAACTAGGTGCAACCTTGTGCTGCCCCTAGCACCTATCTCACTTTTCAATAAACTGCCACACAGGCTGTGTCTCACCACATGAGTTTTGGTTTGCTTTCTTTGTCACCACACAGGTAGGTAGAAAGCTCCCCAGTCTACTGAGACATAAAACTAGCTCCAGGGTGGAGCCAATCTCTGAGCAGTCTAGGAGTTCTTATAGAAGCCCTAATGAGCCAGCCTACTTCAGCTAGGCTCATTACCTCTACCATTCCAGCCTCTCAGCACTCCCTGTAGTGGAAAAAATCTGCATACAACCTGAACCTGACCCACACATATATGCCATCCTGGATACACCCAGGCGATTTTACCTGCCTGCTGTCACAGTAGATAGACACATCAGTCTGGCCCTTTATCTGGGTTAAGAGACCATTGACCTAATTCTCCATGAATAATAAGCTCTTATCTGAGTGTGTCTGCACCTTAAAAATTACCCTTTTGGATATTTTCTTTTAATTCACTTTATTTGACAGAGAAGAAATGTTTTGGTGGCTTCCAGTCTATGTCACACAGACTGGAAGCCACCATAACATTTGTTGTAAGCCCAGTCATACACCTTCCTGAAGAAGTGGTTGTACAGTTCCAGCCCTGAGTTTGGGCATTTTGCTGCTGAATGGTATTACTTAAGTGCTTCTCCCACAAAGCTTTTTGTCATGTGTTTCTTCACGCATGTGGTACCTAAATTGCTGGTACTGCCCCCTCCCCCATCCAATTTGTCAGTCAGCGCTGGCAGATCGGAGCTGGGAGGGGGGAATCCAGCCTCTAGTTTGACAGCCTTGTCTTGCTCTGTATTCATAAACTGATTGTTATGTGTGAATTGTTAAAACCTTTTCAATAACAATAAACTGCCACACAGGCTGTGTCTCACCACATGAGTTTTGGTTTGCTTTCTTTGTCACCACACAGGTAGGTAGAAAGCTCCCCAGTCTACTGAGACATAAAACTAGCTCCAGGGTGGAGCCAATCTCTGAGCAGTCTAGGAGTTCTTATAGAAGCCCTAATGAGCCAGCCTACTTCAGCTAGGCTCATTACCTCTACCATTCCAGCCTCTCAGCACTCCCTGTAGTGGAAAAAATCTGCATACAACCTGAACCTGACCCACACATATATGCCATCCTGGATACACCCAGGCGATTTTACCTGCCTGCTGTCACAGTAGATAGACACATCAGTCTGCACATCTCAGGCAGTGGTACAGTAGAAATGTGACATATTTGGGGTGCGTCATTACACAGTTCCTACGCTGCTGTAATTAGAACCTATCTGCAGAAAAAGATCTGCTTAAAACACACTGTAAAGGAAAACAAAGTCACACACAATCATTAATTGCCAAGGGACAGTGAATCACAGAATTTTGAAGCATAGTAAGCAATGTCTAAAACTCAAGGTTAACTGACCTCAGCATTCCTCCATGCATTGGAATATTAATGTCAGTAGGGAAAAAAGCATCCCTAAATTGTTAGTCACACATGTCAGGGGAGGTGCAAAAAGAGGTAACAGTTAGGACCAAGTCAGACAGGTGACACTGCTGCGGATGATACATCTGCCTCACCAGCAGCATCACCCAAATGGTCAAGGACACAGTACAATCCCGTTTGCTTGGAAGGGAGTGACATTTCCTTTGTGTAGCCAGTGAGGGAGAATCTCCATAGGATAAGGTGGGTGGATTGCTGACAATGCTGTCATTGGAGTGTTGGAGCCATCGACAAGATCCCCTCTCGAATATCATCCTTAGAATGTGCAGAGGCAGCAATAATCCAAATGAACACAATAGCGCGCAAAATGTACATACAAAGCAAGACAATAGAGTCGATGAGATGCCCAGGCACAAACTGCCTGCTCATTCATTGGCTTCAATTGTAACCATGAGTAGGGCAAATTGAGAAATGTCTGGAGGTGTAGGATTTGTTGATGTGAAAATGAAGGCACGCTCATTTGGGATTTAAATATTCTGAATAACTGCTTCTTCTTGGGACAGGAAGTTACACAACTCTAGACTACCCCCAGAATGTGCTCTCTAGTGGAGGAGTGCATGACATTACAGTAACATCACTTCATCCTCCACAAAAAAGTGTAGAACTGGTTTGTGCAATAGGCTGAAAAGGAAAAGATTGTTCTGTGTATTCTATGAGCAGTCCATAGATTACTTACTGTACTAAGGAATTTGATTCCATAACAGCAGAGAAAGATAGTGAGTTTCAGATTTAGTTTTTGATATATGTATTTAGGCTTACTTTTTAGATATATGTTTTTAACTGTTTTTTTTACCTATGTGTCTGGAGTTCTACTTTAAATTTATTGCTATAACATAATTAGTATGTATTTTTAAATGTTCAGGACAAATATAATTGGCAGCAAATATTATTTCACTTACATCACAATAAAATCTAAAAGCAATTTAAGTGCAGCTTAATGTGTGCATTACTGGGAGTTAGTTGCAGCGTATGCACATTAGCATGCAATTATGGAATAACCTTCTTGCTGTGGGGGGTTGTAGAAGTTTTCTATCTTAGGAAGCCCATTTTCTAGGTATGCGTTTTCTTACTCTTTTCCTTCTGAATACAAACATTTATAAGAAAAAGTTCATACATTTCAGGGAAAATATATTATATTCTTAGAAGCAGCTATATTTTTTATTTTCTTTCCTAAATGGAGGGTAACTTTGTTTCAGAAACTTGTATTATTGGATATCAGCTTAGTGCAATTTTTCCTCGCTACACACTACAGTTATTTCATTTAAAATGAACATGTAAGAAATTGTAGGTTCTAAGTAAAAGTGTTGCAGTCCAGACACTTAAAATATATCTTTGGTACCTCACAACATCATCTCTGTTCCACCATGAGGTAAAACTGTTAACATTTAACACTCATTTAATTTTTTTGGCATATTATTTATTTATCACTTGCTCCACCAGGCCTTGCTTTTCCGTTTTGTCCTCTGGCTTACAAGTGTTTCTTGGCCATACACCTATAGATTATCTGCAGATTTGTTATAGTAAGATGGAAAGAGTGCAACAGTTTCCTCCATTTATGCTAAACTGTGTGAATGGAGGAATCTCCCACTGGGCCAAGTTTCAGTATCTTGCTAGTTGGCCCCACCGGCTGTCAAAATACCTGAACAATCTGATTGAATGCAGGCATTCTTCAGACATTTTTCAAGTAGATGGAGGAATCTGTTTTCCATCTGACCATAGAAAATCTACAAATAATTTATAGGTGTATTGCCAGCTTTAGACTGAAGCTTAAAGAGACGTTTGCCTACTTAGAGCAAAGAAACAGTGTCTGTGGCTAGTCTATGGACATTCAAATAATTACATAATATTATCCAGTAGTAAACAAGCTTTAAAATAAGTCCTCACTCACCTCTATAGTTACATCAACTATGGAGAAGTTCATCAAAGTTCACATTAGAAGCAGCGTCATTTAAGCCAGAACTAACAGGTTTCTTCCTGTGCACCTGCTCTGTGTTTACATAAAAAGAAAACTAAAGCCAAACATTTTCAGTATATAGTCAGCATATAGTGGGCTACTGCATGTTATATGCTGACTGTGCAGAGCCATGCTGCAGCTGGTAAGGATCCCAACAATATTGATGGGATCCATTGAGCTGCCTGGTTGACAGCTGGCTCTGCCTCTCTAGAGCCAGAGCCAGCTGTGCCCATCCTCTCCTCTGTCTGTCCCTCCAGTAAACAATATAGGAGGAGAAGGGAGGCACAAAGGGGAGGGGGTAACCAATTACCAGGGGTGTCCCGAGGCAGGGTGACACCCGGAGTGTTAACCGAGTGGCACCCCGCCGAGACGTCACTGCGCACGCGCGGCAGTATTCTGATGAACGCCGGCAGAGAGAGGAGGGGACAGTCACCCGGCGGGATAAGGTATGCCGCCGGGTCCCCTCCTCTCTCCTGATACTGTCGGGCGTTCGGTCCATGACCGAGTGCCTGACTTTTCAGAGGGGGGTGACACCAAAATGACTGTGAGTCATTTTGGTGTCACCCCTCCAATGGTGTCACCCGGGTGCGGGCTGCACCCCCCGCACCCCCCTTGTGACGCCACTGCCAATTACTGCTCTCTGCAGGGAGGAGACCATTCTTGGTAAGAATATTTATTACACTCACAAAACCTCTCCTTTAAAGATTAGAAGACTAGGAGGCTGGTAACTCACTATGAGGAGGACAGAGCTGAGCTGCAGAGAGAAGGAAATAGGAAAACTGAGAAGCTTTAGCTGCAAACATTAAGGATAAATTACTCCACAGTGGCTGCAGCTACAGTGAGGGGTTTGTTTAAAGTTTATTTGCTGTAAATGCTTAACCTGTTCCAATTTAAGTCACAACCTATTTTTTTTTTTTTTGTCTTGTCATGCTGTCACAAGGACAGAAAGTGAGGTTAAATGTATTCAACCGAATCGTGGACAGTAATAAAAACATATATAATAAAAATAATTTCCTATCCTGAATCTATCTGATAGTCCACCAATTTACAAGATTTATAGAGGCTCTTGCTTGCTATAGATCCTGTCTACATATAGTGCCTCCTGTGCACACTGTCTTCTTTCTGATGGAGACTCATCGATGAGCACACTTACTTCCTGAGCACCTCACACTTACACACACTTCTCTCAGACAGAGACAAGAGAGCAGAGCCACACATTCTTGTTTCTCATCCCAAAGCTGGAGAATGTCACTCTGGATTATGAACATCCCCAGTGGTGTTCCTGGCAGCAGTAAATTCAATTCAAGCTTTATTTCGCTGTGGCTCCACAGGGGACATCACTGGGATCATTAGATGGAAACTGTGTGGCTAAGCTATGACAGGCCCACCTTTACTGTCCAAAAAGCTGTGGCCTCTCCTGATCTGACAGCAAACACCTTCTCCGCCACATCCTGCTTTGTGAATGAAATGTGGAAGCTCACGGGAATCACTGTATCAAATCGGCTGCCCTGAATAGGCACAAATGGGCTGAGTATTAATTGCAGATGTGGAAATCGGGGAGAACCTAGGGAGCAGTGATCACAGAATGATAAAATGCACTGTAAATTCCAGGAAACATAGCGTAACGTCAATAGTGTGCAAAATATTTGAAGGCTTGATAAAGGGACTACATGCAGGAATTTGCAAATGAAACTGGTATCATAAGTAGTAACCAACATGGCTTCATGAAGGACCGTTCATGTCAGTTCAATCTATTAACATGTTATGAGGAGGTCACCAGTAGATGTGGTGTATCTGAACTTTGCACAAACGTTTGATTCACAAACTTAAAAGTGAGTTATGGGGTAACCTTTTTATCCCATAGTTCTCTTAAAGGGTCATGGGAGGACATATACTAGCATCCTCCCGTGACCCAAAGCTCAGTATATAGCGAGCTACAGCTACAATGCTGTCAAGATCCACCCAGCTGTGTGAGTGACAGCTGGCTCTGCATATCTAGAGGCAGAGCCAGCTGTGCCTCCCCCCTCCCCGTCCGTGACTCCAGTCAGCGCTGGAGGATCGGAGAGCAGAGGGGGGGAATCCCTGCAGTAAGCGATGACTGACAGTCACGGCTCTCTGTAGGGAGATGATGGGATAGTGAGCGAGCGACGGTATGCGTTCGCTCACATCCCGATCTATAGAGCCGACGTGTGACAGTTTAATTGTCACATGTAGGCTCAAACTATGAGGTTTAGTGAAAATAACTTACCTCATAGTTCTCCTTTTAAGTCTATCAGTTTGGAGCAAACTGTTTGCACATGTGTGGAAAACTGAAACGGAGCAACTTTAGTGGGCGTGTACATCCAACTCAGTATGTATAGGAGAGCGCAACCTCACACCCCAGTAGTAGGTATTTGTTCTGGAGAAATTTGGAAAAATCCTTCTAGGGATGTGCCAAGGCCCTAGGGGAGGGGACTTTCAAAAGATACTGGACGCTCTCTTGTTTCAGTATAAAATTACAAATTAATTTATTATTACAACATGATTTTTAGACAATAATTAAAATTTCATTCAATAAAACATAATTACTCCATATATAATTCACGTGATTGTATTGAGATCATATTTGTTTGTACAGTATGATTGAATAATTCATCAAAGTTCATCCCTGTTGATTCATTTAAGAAGATAGCCCCGACATGTTTCGCCCTATGGGCTTTTTCAAGGGGACAGGGATTATGTTTCCTAAATGGAGAGCAAGACATATGCATTCAATTAGGGACTGTATGCCTGTGCTGGGCAGACACACATAGAAGCAAAAATAAATAAACAAATTTGTGTATAATATATAGTTTTCAAAAACTTTATTGTTTACATGAGACGGTCTTATTAAGTGCATATCAATGCCGGATGATACGTCAAAGGTGATTGGGTATATTCACCGGAAAAATGGAGAGGCAAATCAGACACGGGAGCCACGTCAGGAGAGCAATGTGTAATCAGCAAAGGCCCATAGATCGACCCCAGCTGATTAGTTGCACAGTATGCAGCTGGAGATACCAAAAAAGTAAACAAAAAATTCCGAAATCAGTGATACAAATACACCTATGATCTTGTGTTTATAAAAAGTGTGTTAAATTGTGAAATTATGATCCTAATATAGTGTTTGTAAAGTCTAATTGGTGAATTCCATAAAATGATAATACATCCAAAGTACATAATATAGATTAAATGAAAAATGTATCAAATCGGAGGGGGCGTGGCCGGCGCCTGCATGTGACTGGACGTGCTGCGGTGAGCTGCCGCTCAACATCCTGTATGTTATCCTGGGAACAGCGGATCCAGCACGTTTACCTGTGAACGAACCGGTCCCGGACCTCACCGACGCCTTCCAGCTTCTTCTGGTACCGATCCGGTGGCCAGCAGCACAAGGAGAAGGGCAATGACACGGTGTCGTGGCTGGATCGCTTTGCCCGACGGCCGGAAACTCCTGCTAAACAGCCCCGAGCCTCGCAGAACAGACAGGGCAGTGCCAGCAGGGAGCCAGAGGACAATTACCTCTCTACCACCATGCACTCGGCAGTTGATTCGGACAGCTCGACCGCAGAGAGGGACTGTAGAATGTACTCTGATTTGGGGGTGCCTTAAATTACCGATGAACAACTGAATCTTAAATAAGTGTCAGGTTTATTTACAAATAGGGATATACATGCATTCTAAATACAATTAAGGGAATTTGGAAGGGGCATTGGGGATAGGAATTGAGGTTAAGGATCCTACAGCTAGCTACACCATTCTCTCTCTCTCTCTTTCACACATGCCATGGGGTTTTTCTCCTTTTCTCTGAACACACCTCTCCAGCAGGTCTCAGCGAATCACATTCTTGATTGCAGAGTTCAGAAAAACTTGTCTTGTCCAAAGGTCTTGCTGTTCAGCTAGGTTAGTGTCACACAGGAAGAAGGTTCCATCATATGCCCCTGCCCCCATCCCAGCATATATGCCTTGCTGACACAGGTGTGGGCAGTAAATACCAGCAGGGGGTCGGGCTTGCCCCAGGACATGACAGTCCAGCAGATCTCCTTTGATCAGTGTTCAGCCCCAAGAAACCTTTGATGTTCTTCATTCGCATATCAAACAGCCACGGGCATTCAAGATATCAAGGAACCTTTGCATCAAAGCTGTATTATAGATGTCAATGTTATCGATTCCAACAGGGACACAGTGAGTAACCCTGTCAAACCTGCAAAAAGCCCTTAATCCAATAAATCCAAATTCAAGACGCGACTGGCTGCATCCTCAGAACCTACACTATCAGATGTATTTCATGCTGTACAGCTCTGCAACACCTCCCTTGCCACGCTCTCTGATCAGGTCCAGGGCATGAGGGCTGACATCTCCTTTCTCCGCCATGACCTGCAGAAGGTGAGGGAGCGGACGACAGCAGTGGAGGGCAGAATTAGTGAAGTTGGGGACGTAACTACGCCATTGATTACTGATGTTAAATTGGCTATAAAGAACACTGCAGTTAATGCCATGAAAGCTGATGATATTGAAAATCGCCTGCGCCGCAACAATATCCGCACGGTTGGCATACCTGAACGCGCTGAAGGCAACAATGCTACAGACTTTATGGAACAATGGCCTATAGAGGTATTTGGCAAGGAGTGCTTGACCCCTTTGTTTGCGGTGGAGAGGGCTCATCGTGTCCCTTCCCGACCCCTACCGCCGGGTAATCCTCCCAGGCCTTTCTTGATTAGGCTCCTGAACTATCGAGACAAGGAACGTATCATGAGCAAGGCAAGGGAGCTGGGAGAGATATCACTAGTGGGGTCCAAGGTGATGCTCTTCCCGGACTTCTCGCAAAACGTCCAACAACGCCGTGCCAAATTCCAAGACGTCAAGAAGAGGCTACAAAAGATGAATCTAGCATACTCCATGATCTATCCTGCAAGGCTCCGAGTGGTGGCAAATGGTGAGACCCACTTCTTTGAGTCTCCTCCTCAGGCCCTGGCCTGGCTGGATCAGTGCCGCAACCTCCGCTCGGATGTCACCTGAGGTTGCTTCATCATTGGAGATGTATGATGTCATTGAAAGGAGTATATTGAGGTTTTGGCAACATATGATCACCGCATTCTCCACTGATCCTTGTTTGGAGCTCTCCGAGGCTCTCCCTTTTTTCTACCAGGAGACCTTCGTAAACCACCCACCCCTCCCCCCCTTTTTTTTTCCCTGTTTGAGTCTACCTTTTTGGCTGCGCTGGGGAGATAGTACCCGGGGCCACCTGGGTACCTTATGGCGAGGTTTCGCTGCCTCCAGCTACCAGGATGCAGCCTTTCTGTTGTTGCTGCCTCCATGGCTGCCTGGAGCCATGTACCCCATAGTTTTACCTGCGTGGATTGTTTGACTTCTCTGTTTTTGTTTTTACCTTTTTTTGTTACTTTTTTTGCACCTTGTTCTGCCACAGGACTTTGACTGGTTCTATTTACATATCTCTGCACGGATCCACACCGAGAGGACTTGGTCAATGGATTTCCGGGTGATGATGCTGAGTATATCTCTGTTGTTTTATATATGTCACAGCGGGTCTTTAAGTTAGCCTCCTGGAATGTTCGAGGCCTGGGTGATGTTGCTAAGCGCTGCTCTATATTTGATAATATTGCTAGGAGTGGAGCCTCTGTTGTCTGCCTGCAGGAGACGCATACCACCACGGACACGTGTCATATCCTTGATGGGTGGGCCTATCAGGCCACCTATCATTCATCTCACTCCTCATACTCTCGTGGGGTCTCCATTCTTATACACAGAGACATTCCTTTCTCCTGCATACAGACACAGAGGGATGCTGAAGGGCGTTATGTTTTTCTGCATTGCCGCCTTATGCACTTTGAATGTATTATTGCTAACTTTTACATACCTCCGCCACACTCCAGCAGTCCAATTAAGGACTTTGCAAAATTTGTATCGGATAAGCTCCCAATTCCGGTCATAGCGGTGGGAGACTTTAATAACTATATGGACCCTTATATGGACAGGTTCCCTAGAATTGGCTCACCTGACCTACCTAATGCCACCCCTTTTAGTAAACTATGTTCTGAACTGGGCCTCCTTGATCTTTGGCGATTGTTTCACCCGGGAGAGTCCCAGTATACCTGTTACTCTAGCACACATGGAATATTGCCCAGGATTGACTACGCTTTAGGTACACCTGAACTGCTCTAATTTATACAATCAGTCGAAATTCAACCTAGGTGCATCTCGGACCATTCTATGTGCATTCTTGGCATGTCTGTGGGTAGGCGGTCACCGGCTGGCTGGAAATTACATCCCTTCTGGTTGTCCCTGATAGATACTCAAACACTGCTGGAGGATGACATAGCATTTTTTTTTGACGGTTAATACCCCCTCTGCCCCTCTGGGAGTGTGTGGGACACCCTAAAGGCATACTTGAGAGGTCTGTTTATTAAAAACGTTAGCTATGTTAAATCTTCCTCTAGGCGTGCAGAGGAGGAGGCCCGCCAGCTAGTGGCGACGAGGGAGATGGAGTATGTGGGGGAACCCTCTGAGACCACTTGCCGAGTTTGGAAGGAGGCGGGGGCGCACCTGGAGACCCTGCTTAAGCAGAAATCACAGCGTAAACTGTTTTTCTCAAAACGAGTGTTCTGGGCGCAGGGTGACGCTACAGGCAAATTACTAGCCCAAATAGCCCGTGCCCAACAAGACACAGCCCATATTGGGGCAGTCATGGACCCTACTGGGGCCACTACTCAAGACCCTGAATAGATATTGCACATGTTTAGCAACTTCTACAAATCCCTGTACACCTCCCGAGCGCAGTATACGGAGGATAAGCTAGAGTCATTCCTGGGCAGTATCACCCTACCCACCTTAGCTGTGGCGGACCGGGCTGCCCTAGAGGCACCGATTACTGCAGAGAAACTGGAGCAGGCACTTTGCACCTTTCCTAAGGGGAAGGCTCCCGGTCCTGATGGCCTCCCCATGGAAGTCTATAAGTCATACATGCGCTCCCTCCTCCCTACCTTGCTACTGACGCATAATGAAGCCCTCTCCAGTGGTGAGCTCCCACGTACGATGTACGATGCTACCATAATAGTGCTCCCTAAGAAGCACAAAAACCCTCTCCTACCAGAGTCCTACCGGCCGATTTCCTTGCTAAATGCGGATATCAAGATTCTGGCGAAAGTACTAGCCAATAGACTCTCCTCCAAAATCTCCTCGATAGTGAATCCAGATCAGTCTGGCTTTATGCCTCAGAAGTCTACAGCTGTAAATGTACGCAGGGTATTCATGAATATGCAAGCCACCATTGACAATCCAGGTAACAGGGCTCTGCTGGCCCTGGATGTGGCGAAGGCCTTCAACAGTGTGGAATGGCGCTATCTTTGGGTCGTCCTATCTGCCTTTGGCCCTCACTTTTGCAAATGGGTTTGCCTTCTCTACCACCAACCTGTCGCACACATTAAAATTAATGATGGGTTCTCCCCCTAATTCCCCTTGAAAAGGGGCACCAAGCTGCCCCTTGTCCCCGTTGTTATTCGCTCTGGCTATAGAACCCCTATGTGCCCTGATCCGGCAATCAGCAGACATTGTAGGCTTTAGACGGGGTACTAATGAGGAGAAGATTGCACTATATGCCGACGATACTCTCCTGTTCTTGGCAGATACTGGCCCCTCCTTGGCAGTGCGATGCAGCACCTTTCGGTGTTTGCAAAGTACTCAGGATTGGCAGTTAACTGGGATAAATCTTCATTGCTCCCCTAGACCCCCTGCCTGCTCCTCTGTTCTGGGAGCTCGCCTTTATCCCAACCCAAACCTCCATCATGTATTTGGGGATTTGCATTACTACATCGCTCTCAGACTATCTCCCTCTTAACTTGATGCCACTCCTTCATAAATTTAAAACCCAACGCAAGGCTTGGCTCAAACTGCCCCTGTCGGTAGCAGGCAGGGTAAACCTGATTAAAATGATCTGGATGCCTCAACTTTTATATATATTGCATAACTCCCAGATCTGGCTTCCCAGGCGTCTATTTGATCGAATTAACTCCATCTTCAGGGAACTTATATGGCGGCATAAACAGGCTAGACTGAGGCTGGATGTACTACATAGACCCAAAGTCTCGGGGGGTATGGCCCTTCCCAACCCCTGGTTGTACTTTATAGCGTCGCAACTGCAACACCTAGCTGGGTTGTCTCAAGGAGGGGTGCACCCACAAACATTTAACATTGTCTTGCATCTTTTCAAGGGGCTAGACCCACTGCGTTACCTGGAGAGCGATTTATATGCCTATATGGGGTAATGGTCGCTTGCCTGAGCTTCTCCATCTAGAGGGGTTCCATTTCTGGCAGAAGGCGGGTATACATACTGTGAATCAATTGTATCAGGGTGCTGAAGTCTGCGCCTTTCAGGATTTACAGAATGAGTTTCAGATCCACAATAACTGTATGTTTGGGTATCTCCGGGTGCGCCACGCACTACAGGCACAGTTGCCACAGGGGCCTCCGAGGTTTTCACCTACTCCACTTTTTGACACACTGTTTACTTCTGAAAATACCAAGGGGTTGATTTCATTACTTTACTCTCAATTTTTAATTAAACTGGTGGCCCAGAGCCCCCTGCAGTGCAGAACAGGTTGGGAGGATGATTTGGGTACCTTTATGGATGAGATCTGGGATGAGACCCTGGAGAATGTTACTCAGATCTCCCTCTCAGCCACTCATAGACTGACGCAAATGTTCATAGTCCATAGGACATACCGAACCCCGGAATTTCTTTTTAGGATAGGCTATCGTGAGGATCCCTTCTGCCCCAAGTGCGGTTTTCATCAGGGCTCCCTGATCCACTTACTATGGCACTGCCCAAAGCTAGTGCGATACTGGTCGCAAGTTGTACACACACTAAACTCTGTCTTTAATGTCCGCCTGACACCCTCTCTAAGTATGTGCCTTCTGGGTGTATTAGATGACGATTCACAATTCGACCCTCCACTAGTGTTGGCCCTTAGGCGGGCTCTGTTTACAGCCACTTGTCTGATTGTCCGTAGGTGGATCTCTCCGTCTCCGCCTACAGTCTCCGATTGGAAGGAGGAGATGGACAGAATTATAGAATTTGAATGTATTACTTACCAAGCTCGGGGCGTCATACACAGATTTTATTCCATTTGGTCCGAATGGCTCTCCACCCGCCCTGGTGGGGTGCCCCCTTGACCTTCCTCCTAGGAGCTATTAGTTAGCTACCCAATCCTCTCATGGGGCTGACCAGGACAATGAGATCGCGGAAGAATAGTTGGTGTGGAGTATACATGTGTGACTGCCGTTCCGGGTTGCGAGCCGCCTCGGGATGGCGAAGACCCACTGCGCAGGCGTGAAGAGGGAATCCCTCTATTCGCCCCGGAGCACGTTTGCGACGCCACGCAGGAACGGCGGACTGCGCAGGTGCGCCGCAGGACTCCGCCCCACTTCGTACGAGCACTCGGCATAAAGCCGCTGCTCACTAATTGATCTGCGTCCTACTGTTGGTTGTAGCAGGACGCTGATCAATCAGCTGACCCCCTCGACTTCCATCCGGATCCCCTGCACTTGGCACATCAGCTACTCCGTGGTCGCACTACTGCCTGCAGACTTCCATAACCACAAGTATATGGGCTAGAACCCATCACTGGTTCCCTGTATGCTGCTGTGCTGACTCTCTAAGAAACCTTACCTACTGTGTTTGAACGTTACCCTTCAATTGACTACCTGCTTGATATTTCTAAGCCTGATACCACTAGGATTGCATGTGTGTGCTGAAAGTATACATACTACTCTGCTTCATCCCAGTGCTGTGCTGAGCTCCATTACTAAAACTTTGTATGCTTTAATAATAACGCTTATCAACTTACCTGCTAGATTCTACGAGTGCTGTTACCATGGAGAAACACTTTCTGTTGTGTAAACTACTCATGCTAGTCGCCCGCATCTTTGTGTCATTGCCCAACTCCTGTAACACCTCATAGTGTGTTCAGAAGTCTCTACTGCCAATTACAACCGGAGGTAGTGGTTGTGTAGGACTTCCTCTCCACCCGCACATACTTAGAGCATAACCTCACCCTACTCAATACGGGTTCAGGTAATTATCCGATATACCCAGGGACACTGCGCATGGTACAGTACGCATGCGTGAGGAGTAACCTGGCAATACTTCCTACCTTTTGGATACGGGGTATGATGTGAAGCAGCTCCCTCTAAGCCTCTACAAATACAGGGCAATTGGAGACTGAGTTGCAGAGACTGATCCCCATTCCTCTACATAGTGAAGCATACTCCGCAGCTGCGATCAACATATGCGTTCCATAGGAAGTAGGGTATTACAACATGCACAGCACTGTGGATATATGTACTTATGTATTGACGTGTACTTGGTGTGGTGTATATTGTCGCATGGTGGAATTATGCGGTGCCTTGTGGTAGAGGCAGGTTACTCTTTTCTCTGTGCACCCTCTTCTCTCTCACACTTGTCTCATTTCCCTTTTTATTTATTTGTTGGTTTTTCTCTCTCTCTCTCTCTCTCTCTCTCTCTCTCTCTCTCTCTCTCTCTCCTCTCCCCCCCTTTTTCTTTTGGTCCTTTTTTTTTTCTTTCCCCCTCTATATTTGTGTTTGGATAATCCTGCTACAGTTACATGTGCACAAAGGAATTTGTACACGATTTTGTATTCCCATGTTTTGTACGTGTCAACTGGACACATACGATTTACTGTTACTGTAAAATGACAATAACAACCATCTGATTAAAAAAAAAAAGTATCAAATCAATTGTTATCCTATTAAATAAATAGTCAAATGCATATAATGAGCAAATAAATAAATATAGTGTAATGGCATAGCATAGCCATATTTATGGAACAATCGTAGTGAGTGAGGTACAAATCATTATGTGCCAATAATCAGAGAATAAGCATAGGAGCCAACAACATATGAAGGACTCCAAATCATGTACATAGCCAACTAGTGGTATTAAATAGTAGCTAGTGGTATGAGGTTAGAGTTTATTATCAGACTTTTTTTAATACTTTCTTTCCTCACACACAATCCATTTGGATATATTTGTATATTTGCTCACATTGTTTCAATCACTTAAACTTAATACATCATCCTAATTGAGCTTTGAATACGCACCTTCCACTAACCTACAGACAATAAGTAAATACACTCTAACCTCATACCACTAGCTACTCTTTAATACCACTAGTTGGCTATGTACATGATTTGGAGTCCTTCATATGTTGTTGGCTCCTATGCTTATTCTCTGATAATTGGCACATAATGATTTGTACCTCACTCACTACGATTGTTTCATAAATATGGCTATGATATGCCATTACACTATATTTCTTTGCTCATTATATGCACTTGATTATTTATTTAATAGGATAACCATTGATTTGAAACATTTTTAATTGAATCTATATTATGTACTTTGGATGTATTATAATTTTATGGAATTCACCAATTAGACTTTACAAACACTATATTAGGATCATGATTTCACAATTTTTTTTATAAACACAAGATCATAGGTGTATTTCTATCACTGATTTTGGATTTTTTTGTTTACTTTTTGGGTATCTCCAGCTGCATACTGTGCAACTAATCAGCTGGGGTCGACCTATGAGCCTTTGCTGATTACACATTGCTCTCCTGACGTGGCTCCCGTGTATGATTTGCCTCTCCATTTCTCCGGTGAATATACCCAATCACCTTTGACTTATCATCCGGCATTGATATGCACTTAATAAGACCGTCTCATGTAAGCAAAAAAGTTTTTGAAAACTATATATTATACACAAATTTGTTTATTTATTTTTGTTTCTATGTGTGTCTGCCCAGCACAGGCATACAGTCCCTAATTGAATGCATATGTCTTGCTCTCCATTTAGGACACATAATCCCTGTCCCCTTGAAAAAGCCTAAATGAATCAACAGGGATGAACTTTGATGAATTATTAATTCATGCTGTACAAACAAATATGATGTCAATGCAATCACGTGAACTATATATGGAGTAATTATGTTTTATTGAATGAAATTTTAATTATTGTCTAAAAATCATGTTGTAATAATAAATTAATTTGTAATTTTATACTGAAACAAGAGAGCGTCCAGTATCTTTTGAAAGTCCCCTCCCCTAGGGCCTTGGCACATCCCTAGGAGGATTTTTCCAAATTTCTCCAGAACAAATGTGTGGAAAACTGGCTGCAAGAACGGACCCAGAGGGTAGCAATAAATGGGTCATTCTCTAATTGTGCAAAAGTTGTAAGTGGGTTGCCCAAGGGTTGTTCCTTATTGATCAATGACACATACTGTAGCTTGGGATAGATAGTTTGATTAACATTTTTGCAGAGGATGCAAAACTGTGTAGGTGTCACGTACCTTAGGGGAGTCTGAAGTGACGAGGGTGGCCTCTCTCACAGCTCCGGTCCTGGGGCGCCTGGATTAGGGGCAATGGGTCACAGAGGGGCAGTAGAGTATGAATCCACCGAGCAGTGGATGCAGTGATAGATGGAGATCCAAGCAGGTAATGGATATAGAAGAATCTTCAGGACAGGCCGAGGTCGTCAACATGTGGGCAATGCAGTACCAGGGATGAGGCAGGAACAAACGTCAGGAGCAAGCCAAGGGTCAAAGCACTGGAGAGAAGCAGAAGGTCAAGCCAAGTCGGGTCATTAACGGATAACAACTCAGGAACAGAATGCAGGAACACAGGAAAGCTGCCAAATCAGACATCATAGGAGGATTGGTGGTCACAACATTTATAGCCCAGAGGGTGCCAAACATTCAAACACGTCGGCGCATGCCTGTCTGCATGTGGCAATGCACATGCTCACGCGCACGAACGCGCACACGTTCACGCAGAGACGCTGCACCCGTCACTGCTCTATGGGCTGCACCAGGCATATGCGCAAACCGCCGAGTAAGAATCCTGGCTCTGGCTTCCTGACATTGCCCCCTCCCAAGGGGTAGCCTCCAGATGCCTATTAGAGATTTCTTGTCAGGATGATTCTGAACAAAGGTACATATCAGTTTCTTGGCATGAACATTGGACTCCGGCTCCCATAAATTATGTTCTGGTCCATACCCTTTCCACTTAATCAAAAACTGGGTCACCCCTCTTCTGCTTCTGAAGTCTAAGATAGCTTCCACTTCAAACTCTTGCTCGCCATCCACAGTAACAGGCTCCGGAACCGCAGGGGCACGATTACAGAAATTGTTAGGAACATCCTTCTTTAACAGGGAGATGTTAAATACCAGATGGATCCTAAATGTAGAAGGAAGGGTCTGTTTATAGGCCACAGAATTAATTCTCCTTTCACCAGGAAAAGGCCCGAGAAATTTCGGACCCAATTTTTTAGAGGGACATGTTAGTTTTAAGTTTGCTGTAGAAAGCCAGACATGATCCCCAGAGTTCAGGTCCAGGTTTCCCCTTATGTTTTTGTCAAAATATTTTTTGTTGTCACCTTGAGCTCTGGAAATGTTGCCCTTAAGTATTTGATTATTGACACATAGAAATTCCAGTGTGTTTTGAACCACCGGTAATTCGGAATCGGGCAAGGTAAGTGGAAGAGAAAAGCTTGGTGAAATCCATAATTGGTGAAAAAAGGAGATAGTTTGGATGCGGAGTGAACAGATCAGGGCTCAGTACTCTGTTAGAGCCATGATTGGGCAAAGTCATCTAAGCCGAGGCATATGCAGCATGGGGTCTCAACAGTTTATTCATTGACCTTTGAAAAGTAGCAGGGGCCCCATGCAAGCCAAAAGGCAACACAGTGTATTGGAAAAGACCCTCAGGGGTCACAAACGCAGTCTTTTCTTTAGCAGAGTTGGATAGAGGAATTTGCCAATAATCTTTTGTAAAGTCGAGACAACTCAGAAACCATGCTGGGGCCAACTTCTCAAGAAGTTAATCTACCATAGGTAATGGATATGCATCAAATTTAGAGTGCTCATTTAGCTTTCTAAAGTCATTACAAAACCTTAGAGAGCCATCTGGTTTTGGTACCAAGACAATAGGGCTTTACCACTGTCCATCTGAATCCTCAATGACTCCTAACTCCATCATCTTGGCTACTTCAGATCTTATGGCCTCCCTTTTGGCCTCCGGGATTCTATGGGGTTTTGACTTTGCTATTAATCCAGGTTCTGTTACAATCTCATGGACAATTGCTTTAGTCCTACCTGGAGTATTAGAGAATATGTCTGCATTTCTTTTTAGCATTTCTCTGACCTCACCCAGCTGCTCAGGTGTAAGGTCAGTAGAGATTTTAACCTCAGGAACTGTAAAGTGAACTCCTTCTCCATTAGGGGTCCCAGCTAATACAAGGGCCTCTCTAGTTTTCCAGGGTTTTAGGAGGTTTACATGGTATACCTGTTCTACGTTTCTCCGTCCAGGTTGCCTAACCTTATAGTTCACCGGCCCGACTGGGCCAATAATCTCATAGGGGCCTTGCCATTGGGACAATAGCTTGCTTTCAGCAGTGGGGACAAGGACCATGACACGATCCCCTGGTTGGAAGGCCCGTACAGCCGCTTTCTTATTATACAGTATTTGGTGCTTCTGTTGGGCCTCTTCTAGATATTGCTTAACTATGGAAGCAACTTGTTTGATGCATTCTTGCATTTGTTCCACATAGTTAATTACATGCTTTCCGGGTACTTTTTGCTCTTCTCACTCCTCCTTCTCTATATCCAGTAAGCCCCTTGGGTGTCTCCCGTAAAGAAGCTCAAAGGGAGAAAACCCCACTGAGGCTTGGGGTACCTCGTGTATAGCGAACAGTAAGTAGGGCAAGAGAATGTCCCAATTTTTTCCGTCCCTGGCTACAACCTTACGCAACAAGTTTTTGAGGTTCCCGTTGAATCTCTCCACCAGGCCATCTGTTTGGGGATTATCTTTAGAAGCCGACTTATCTCCTTCATAAGGCATGAGACAAAAGGAGTACCCTGATCAGTAAGAATTTTGTTGGGTATCCCGACTCTAGAAAATATTTGCACCAGCTCTTTTGCTATGGTCTTAGAAGCAGTATTGCGAAGGTGTATGGCCTCTGGATAGCGCGTGGCATAATCTACAACTACCAGAATGTACTGGTTGCCCTTGGCCGATATTTTTTTGGCAATTCCGTCAAAGGGGATTTCAATTACTGGTAATGATACAAGGGGAGCTTTTAAATGAGGTCTAGGTGATGTTAATTGACATTCTGTGCATGAAGCACAGAACTTTTTAACCTCCTCATAAATCCCGGGCCAAAAAAACCTCCATAAGATTCTTTCCTGGGTTTTTTCCACCCCCAAATGCCCCCTAGCAGGTGAGAATTGGCTAATTCTGAGACCTTTCTCCTGAAGGGATGTTCTACTTCACACCCCTCCTCTTTAATCATTCTGTATAAGAGATCATCCTGTAGTATAAAATGGGGATATACCCCTGTTGATCTTCCTTCTACCAGAACACTGTTAACCTTTACAACTCCTGTTAAGGCATGTTGTAAGGTTAAATCTCTAGCTTGTTCCCTCCCAAAATTCACACAATTGCGCAGACTTTGAGCCTGCATTTCCCCATCTCTCTCTACTGAGGGAGTTGTTTCAGCATTTGTTTCTGGTGCCTCATCATGATCACTGTTTACAGCCTCATTAACCATGACTTCACAGGCTGGCTTTGTATCTCTGTATTTATCAGTTCTCCTTTCTCGCTTTGTTTTATGTATCTTTCTTTCTTTAACAAAGAGGTCAGGATTTGCAAATGTCAGATCATGTCCCAAACAAAATGGGCAGATCATGTCCCAATACCAATGGGTAGGGTAGCTTTGGGATGACTGCAGCTTCAGTCTTAATAACCTGACCATGATGAGATATTTGGACCATAGTTTTGTCATACTCTACAGTAGAACCATGAACACCAGAAAAAGCCAGAAAAATACACACACACACACAGGTTGGACTGGATGGACCTTGGTCTTTATTCAACCTTACAAACTATGTAACACAACGTATTCCCACCTTTATCCCAGTTAACGACTTATCAACCTCTACCAGATCCCCAGCAACTAAGGTAATCACTCCCTGAATCAACAATGGCCTCTAAGGTTTTCCCATTCAACAAAACCTTTATATGAAAAACATTAGGTTCTTTGGAAACCCCAACTAAACACACATGTCCACAAAAGTTCTTATCTAGGTCAGTATATCCGCAGTTCAAGGGTTCCTGCAATTGCGGACAGCGAGCTTTTATATGACCTGGCTTCCCACACTCAAAACAGATTATCGGAGCAGTGTTTTTTTCCTCGGGGGCCAGGTTCCCACTACCAGACTGCTGATGACCAGTCCGCCAGTCTTTAGTTTTTGGTGTAGCTTTGTCTTCGGGTTTTTGGTAGGGAAATAAGTAGGGGTGCGGAAATTAACGATTAATCCGTCGATTTATCGTTAATTTCTTTGATCGATCAAAATTATTTAAGAAAAAAAATGCGATTAATCGAACAGGAAAATTTTAATCATTACCAGCCCTAGAAATAAGACTTTAATGCTGTCACAGCTAGGTAGCGTTCAACTGCGGTCACCATCTCATCGTAAGTGGTGGGATTGCTCTGTCCCACCCATTGGAGTAATCCATATGGTAGAGCTCACAGAAACTTGTCCAGTACCAGGGTCTCAATTATTTGAGCAGGCGTAGATTTTTCTGGGGTGAACCATTTCTTTGCCAGATGTATCAAATCAAAGATCTGAGCTCTCAGGGGTTTCTGCTCTTGATATGACCAGTTGTGATATCATTGGGCATATACTGCAGGATTAACACCAGCTCTGGCTAGAATCTCAGGCTTTAATAGTCCTCAGCAGCTTCTTATCCTAGGTCAAAATATACCTTTTGAGTCTCTCCCAGTAAAAAAGGTGCAAGGATTCCATCCCACTTTGTTCTGGTCCACCACTCCCTTATTGCAGTTCTTTCAAAAGCAGGGAGGTAGGCTTCCACATCATCTTGGATAGTCATCTTTTGCAGGCATTGGTTTGCCTGGAAGGACTTGGATATCCTGCTGGACTCTTCTTTGTCATGTTGTGAAAAACTCTGCGCTATCTCTTTAAGAACACTGCGGTCAGCTTCTTGTGCTTCCATCACTTCACCAAGTTGTGCAGTAAGTAAGCGATTGCTTTCCTGCTGTACAGAAGTTGTGTGTAACAGCCCCTTTAAAACTTCCTCCATTTTGTCAATAGTACCGTCACTCATTTTTAGCGGCTGGGTCGGTACTTGTAACGTTTTCAGTACAAGGATCCCACTTCTGACACCACTTGTGGCAGGCTTATCTGGATCACAAATAACAAAAATGTATCTTTGTTTCAATGTTCCCATGCGTTTTATTAAGCATGTGTGCCATACATAAGGCTCCAAAACAAAATACTACAAATAAAAACCTACTCCAACTTAGGAGGCTAACTAACATGAAAGTCCCTCTCTGTCCTACTGGGCAGCTAAACTGTAACCAGAAGATAAAACAAAACAAGAAAATAAACAGCCAGATACCTCTTTCTTTATCTTTCAGACTCTCCGACTCTGTCTCTCAGCCCAGCTCCTCTCCAGTGAGCCCTGTTTGCCTGTGAACTGGGATCTTGTAGATCCTTAATTACAGACTTGAGAGCAAGCTGAGTTTTAACCCCTTCTATCCAGGGAACACTGAAAACCTAATTCTGGGGCTAACATAGCGGTGTTCATTCACTACACAATATTTTCTTTTCATTAGTATTAATAATATACAGGTAGCTAAAATGCTTACTAAATGTGAGGAAGGTGTAGGTTCTGACAAAGTTAACAAATGGGTGTTAAAATGTATTAAGCAACGTGGTGGTCCTTGTGAAAAATGTAAGCAGACATGTACCTTAATAAGAGAATTTTTAGAGAACATTTTTTTTATGGCAACATTTCTGAAAGTAAAAGAAAAGGTTGTATTGTGCAGGGCTTGTTATCTTGTTTAGCATTAGAAGATTTTGTCAGGGTTAAGGATGAGGAAATTGACATATTACAAAAATGCATTTGATGAAAGCAATAAGACTTCTGAGATGTTACAAAAACAATCAGAAACTTTTAATGTTCATTTAAAATTGCATGCAGTTACTATTGGTAGGATTTGATTGAGAAATCTAAACTTTGTAATCAGTATGCAAACCGTCACCTGAGAGGAAGTCCATAGTGATGAAATGCATCAATTGGGTGGATCCATGCGAGCATTACAATCATAGAGGCAGGAACTCCAGTGGACAAAATCCATGTGCAAGTGCCTTATTTTAATTGTAAGTGCATTTTAATAATTTAAAATACATTTATTCTGACATATTACACTATGGGAAGCATTTGTTCTCTCTCTGAGTACATGAGAAGGTGGAAGAAGTATGAATAGTATTATACGGTTTTGGAAAGATACCGTAAGCCAGAGTTGGGAGGAATATACCCCAATTATTTTTCATATACTGTATATAGAACCAAATCCTCTCCTTCGTTTTTTTATATCAACAAAGCGCTAATTGTTCATCTGAAATATGGTGAGCAATAGGAGTCGTTGAGTGTGGCCAGATCTTATCTTTGAGCACGGTGGAGAGCACTGATTCACTAATTGTTTATGCATTCACGGACGTGGTGTGGATTATAAAAGTTGGAAGATATATCTTCACATATTTCAAGGACTTTATTGAATTAAAAAGTAATGGACTTCACATATGCCTAACTCCACATGTAGAAAAAATAAGGGTGGAGGCTCACATAGTGGGGAAGGAACCCCGAAACGCAAAACTTTTTCGCCCACACAACATTCGACACAATTAGGGAAGACACACAAAGGCTACGAGGATAAATTGTTACCCCCAGAACCCTCTTCACTCCCACATAGGGCTTTGGCCCATACACCCTTATCACGTCCCCACACGCAAGGCACAGACACCACCCCATTGACATCTCACATAGCACGTCACTCCAAGGACCATGGCTCTCTCTCACTTGACGTCACACACCTGGGAACCAATTCTGTAAATTTTTTAGGGGTCACAACAATGGATACCAGGCAGACGGGGAATTTAGACCCCTTTCTAGTGAGAACCAACTGGAAATAGTGAACCTCTCAGGTTACCTTTTAAATGAATCCCAACTACAGGTACTAAAACTAGGTCTTAGTTTCTGTCCGATGGACAATCTAAAACACTTTGAGGTGATCAAGGACTTACACTTGTTTGCTAGGAATCTATTATTTAAAGTCATGTATGACAAAAACACCGTATTAAATAATCAACAAAAAATGGAGCAATCCAGATGGGAAGGCTACACCATACAAGACTTTCGAGCACTAAGAGATCTCATGCAACTATTGGAAGAAGGGAATATAAGTGAGATGATGTCACGCATGGACCCCCAGGCCAGGGAAGAAACATCTGTATCATATACCACATTTAAGAAAAAGTCAAACAAATTCCCAGCCATCCAGTCCAATCCCCATATTTGGGCTTTCCTCCAGAGTACCATAAAGGATATTGAAATACTCTCCAACTCCTCCCCGGCAACAAACCTGCCCAAACCACGTAGGGAGGCCTTAAACAGTCTATCCGCTATGGAAGATCTCATAATCAAGCCATCAGACAAAGGAGGAATATAGTCCTACAGAACAGAACCCAATATGAATCGATGTGCTATAAAATCTTGGGGAATTAAGACTGGTATCAAACAATAGACGAGACCACGGTTAAAACATACCAAACTGAATACAAGATACTAATCCAGCAAGCATACCAAAACAACCTCATCAACAAACAAATGTTCGAATACCTTGATATAAAATTTCCCCGCATGGCAACCTTCTACTGTCTTACAAAGACGCACAAGAGCCTCACGGATCCCACAGGCAGACCAATTGTCTCAGGAATTGGTATCCTCACGGAACTGGCTAGCTGTATGATAGATGACTATCTGTGACCCCATGTGACTGCTCTACCCTCAAACCTCAGGGACACATCTGATCTTCTAAAAAACATAGATGGAGTCATGATTCCGCCTGATTCCTGGCTAATCAGTATCGACGTAGAGGCACTTTACAGCAGCATTCCCCATCTCAAAGGCATAGAAACTGTTAAACAATTTTTAGATGAGAGAACAAACTAATCTACTCTATACAATACCTTTATAATGGATCTACTGCTTTTTGTATTGACACATAATGTTTTCACCTTCAAAGGCTCCCACTACTTCCAGATGCAGGGGGTTGCGATGTGCACATGCTGTGCCCCATCTTATGCCAACCTGTATCTGGGGGGGTGGGAGTGTGAGCTATTCCATTGCTTGGATGCCCATGGGTACGCGGAACAAATCCTTACCTGGCTGAGATACATAGATTACATATTTCTCATCTGGATAGGATCAAGGGAAGAATTGACAACCTTTATCTCTTGCCTACAGAAAAATGACTTCAACCTTCAATTCACCATGCATTGTCACCAGGAATCTATCCCGTTTTTGGATGTTAGGGTAGGTGTGGATAAGGAAGGCTTAATATATACGCGTCTCTATAGGAAGGAATCAGCGGGGAACACCATTTTACATGCAACCAGTGCACACCCGATCCCGCTCAAATGGAGCATACCCTACAGTCAGTACCTACGACTGAGACGGGTATGCTCCATAGACCATCTCTTTGAGGAGGAGGAGGCGTTGAAGCTGCAAGACCGTTTACGTCTAAGAGGGTATAGCAGACGTGTTCTAAAAAGAGCCTACCAAAAGGCGAAGTCACAGAATCGTGATAAATTAGTCTACACGTCCAGGAAACAGACACAAAGAAAACAACCAACATCAACAGTAAAATTGATCACCCGGTTTTCCAAACAGTCTGACCAGGTCAAACGGATCGTGCACAGACATTGGCACCTCCTGTCACAAAATCCTATCATCTCCAAACATATACGAGCTCAACCGGAGATCGTGTATCGATGCCCTAGGTCCCTGAGGGACCAACTAATACACAGTCACCATCTAGAGGCAAGAACAGAAGAAATAACCCACACAAGCACCTTTAAATGTGAACACTGCAATTTTTGCAGGTTCATTAAACAGGAAGATGTATTAAACTCCCTAATGGCCAACTGTGGTCCCCTACGGACCACATTGACTGCCAAACTAGAGGGGTAGTATACCTCATGCTATACATATGCGGTGCATACTATGTGGGGAAAACCATCAGGCCCTTTTCTAAAAGAATTCAGGACCATATTTATCTATCGTCAAATGGTAAGATGACCACACCAATTAGTCGCCACGTGGGCCTCTACCACAACTTTGACCCAACGGTCTTATCTTTCTTTGGACTGGAATGCATAGCAGAGGACACACGAGGAGGGGACTGGGATAAAAAAATATTACAAAAAGAGACCAGATGGATATACAGACTACGAGCCACCAAGCCACCCGGGCTAAACGAAACACTAAGCTTCAAATCCTTCCTGTAAAAAAATCCCGCCTCATCCTCACCAACTACACCCTCTATATCCCAAATCAACACCTATATAGGCCCCCACCTAAATAAAAACAACTAAAATGCAAGGCAGCCTAAAATCTAGAACTTTGATTAACATCACGCGACACCACGGCTGTCTGAAGGAATTTTGGGGACTAGACAACATCTATGTGAGAACCACATTTTAGTCACAGATTCCCTGTCAAATTAATCAACTTCTTTCGGAAAAATACCTCACCAAGATCACTATAGGCCAATCTACATAGGTGTGGGAAATGTCTTTCAGGTTTATTATAACCTGAGACTAATACATCTAGGTGCGGAAAATGCTTCAGGCCCCATTATCCCAATCCTATTTTGTGGCCCTGGAGATTCGATCATGCCTACCCTTGTGGCCAGATATTTTACAAATATCTACTATAACCCCTTATATTACTATAATTAAGTTCAAGAAGAAATGTATGGGGAGATTTAAAATACAAGGTCAACACCTTATATTTAGTACCTCTATAGAAAGTACACCACTGCAACCAGAAATTGGATAACCAATGAAATATGCACATGTGTATTGGATAACGTCTCCAATATATATACCTCGTTGACATATGTTGGTTTTTTTTATTTTATTTTTTTGGACACACTACCAAATGCCCTGACTGTTATGTGTCTGGTCCGGGGCCGCTTAGGCATTCTCTCTCCCTGCGCACCGTATGGGCGACTATCTTGAGCTTATACATCCCTATGAGTACACAACAGGGCGCTGCTGACCTATTTCTTATGGCCGGCCGGTATCAGACCCCTGGGTATATCTCCTCTCCACAATATATGCTCCCACTCACGGAGTTCGGCTGCCCCTCCCATATTTCAATGATTCAGCGAATCAGTACCCTAGCCAACTCCCCTAGATTGAGAGGACTCTCCCTCGTCTTCCTTAACATCTAAACCAGTTGATTTTACTTCCACCAAAATTCTCGGGTAGGGACGTATCATGTGGGCTCAGTATACCCAGACGGCGCGATGACATGTCTGACATCATCGCGCCAGATACCGTTATAGCGCCCGCGTGAGCCACCGACATCAGTCTGCGGCTGGGAGGCAGCGGTACTGGATGTGGGTGGCGTGGGGGCAATTGGAGGACTTATTTTCCGAAGACAAGCAGACCGATACCCTTGCTCGGCTCACCACCCTTTCTTCCTCAAACTGTTCGGCCAACAGATCAATTGACTGAAACACTCCTTACATGTGAGTTTATGCTGGCCGCCGTGCCCTATATATAGACACTCTATTATAAATGAAAGGAGGATCCCTCCACTTATGAACCATGACCTCCATTCTAACTGGACTGTGGCCTATTATTATACCTTTTTCATCTTTTTCTAGACTTGTATTCCTTTTGCCTCTGACTCAATATTGGGATTTGGCCCATATTGCACCCCTCCCATCTCTAGGGGAGACTGCGCAGTTGCGCGGTTCGACTAGACCCGCCCAGACACATACACATATCAGATCATACGAACTGGTAGGCAGAAACTTAATTTTTGACTCTGCATTATATTATTACTATATGTTTACTATGCTTTTTATCCTTTAAAATTACACAGATATTCCCTGTACCTGAAGAAGCGCCTGTGTGCGCGAAACGTCGTACCAGCTCCTCCAGTGTAAACTTCTCTACTCCTTACAGCATCATAGCCTTTAATGAATTGATATTCTGTTGTTCATCCTTGACTTTTTGTAATGTTATCATGTTCTAAAATTATCATGCATTCTATATTTATTTTGTTATGTTAAAATCATGCTGTAGGAAAGGTACACATGGAGAGAGCATACAGGGAGCTATCTATTTAGTTGACTTTTAATTGGATTATGTATCCAGCTCTTTTTAAATTAATACAATTAAAAATGAATTTTATATGAAAATTTTTTTTTCTTGTGGAGTAGTACTTTGGTGTTTTTAAAACACCACTTTCTGTCCTTGTGATTGGAAGATATATCTTCACATATTTCAAGGACTTTTTTGAATTAAGAAGTAATGGACTTCACATATGGATATGTAGATTAAGTGGGAGTTGTACATCACTTGTGAGATTTAATACAGGACTTTCTATATGTACACATTCTATGAGATGTACTAGCACAGGTATATGTTTTTTGCTATTCACATTTTTTTCAAGGTTTATTATGGCTTATAGTGTGTAGACCATTAGACCAAGAGTTTTTTCTGAAGCATTATTAGCATGGTCATTGTGCAACAGAGGTGTTGTGACTAACACACAATTGTTTTATCACTTTGTGATAATTTCACCATTTATAAAATTTTTCTCACATTTTAGGAATATATTTTTTTAGTTTGTGAAGCACAGTGCTAATTTTCTTTTTTCTTTTTTTATTGACTTGTTATCACGTTAACTTTTGTGTAGTATGCAAATTACACCTCTAACATAGTAGGGGTGAATTAGTGAAGAGATTTAAAATATTGAATTCTTATTTCTTTTGATTTAAACCACAATGTTTATGGACTTTGCAAATGCATTTGCAAAGAGTTTGTGTCTTTCAGGTCACTTTGAAGACATGCGGCCATAAATACTCTATTTTATAAGTGAATTAAAGGAAGTCTACATGTTTGCCAGCGGGGGACATGACAGGAGGAATCGGGAGTCTGGCAATCTAATGAGTCATTTGTGTTACTACAATTTAAAGAAAGCCACTATACAAAGAATTACAAGGACTGTCAGAATTCTGAACTCACTTAATATTCATAAAGCATTGGACTGCACACTGAACTTTTTTTTTTCTTTTTTCTTTCTTCTTTCAATCTCTTTTATCTTAGTTTTTATTATATATTCACTAATGTTTGCCATTTACCTTATTTAAAAAAAGAAAACCCCAGAGAGAAGCGTCAAAACATTTACTGTATTTAAAAAAAGAAAACCCCAGAGAGAAGCGTCAAAACACAATAATTATTATCATTTGTATGTAGATGAAGTATGAGGTAGTATACTCACAATGGCTCTGTAGATCACTACATATTGGGTGTCTTAATATTTATACATTGATGCTAAGACTGGGTATATTAGAAAATAATACTTTGGGTGGTTGTCTCCAAATTTATAAGAGGGCTGAGTGAAATGTATCACTCTAGATGCAGTTTGAACTTTGTTGAATCAGTTATTTATAATATGCTGAGGACTATGACTTATATGGATGTGAAGAACATTTTACCTTCATGGCTGAGATACTGACAAGGACAATCTACTGCGGATTCATCTGGTTTGATAACAATGCCAAGCTGTCATTACCTATACCATCTTATGATCCTGTTCCGTGGGATATGATGTACTGGATGGTCCCAGCAACTGCTCTAAGGAAGGCAAGATGGGGGGGTGGGGAGGGTGGGCCTCTAGCAAATGAAAATCTCTTCTGGCAGAAGTTCCATCATGGGCTTGTGATGCAGATACACTGAGAAACTGACCTTTGATGATGATGAAACCCGTGAGCCTAGAAATGGAGGAAATCCAGGAAACATGAATTTAGAGCTTCTAAAACAGCAACAACAAGCATTGCTTTCATTGAGATGATGGAAGATGACTTATGTAACAGAATCCAATCCAGGACTGGACTGTGGATTAGCTTGTCTTGTGCAATATTCAGTATCCTTGTGTGGACTGAGGAGAACTACAAGATGTGAATCGAGGCCCAACAGCTATTTAGACCGCTTATATTTGTCATAGTCTAAAGCCATATTATCTAACAACTGTTTCATGTGGGTATAGGAGATGCGGGTGAAGAGAAATGTAACCGGTTTCAAAATAAGTACATACTTTTATGAGCCATTGTGGAACAATTATTACTTCATAAGCCCAAAAGTAACTCTTCTGATAATATTCAATTGGTTTACTTGTTGTGGATCGATTTTGGGTAAAACCGATCCAAGTGGGGATGTATGTTGTAAATTATGATTAAAATACATATTTTAGGGGTATATTTAGGGTTTATGCTCATGTATTCAAGAGAATTCTTGTGGCCGATGTTATCCAACACACCGATGCTAACTAGGTTTTTGTTGTGTAGAGCCGTAGGGAATTTTGTCAAAACCTGTTTAGTTAACTAACATCAAATGGATAATTAGACCAGCCAATCAGAAATCCTTTCAGTGTTAGTGAATGGCACTAAACTGTATATGAAGTCAGAGCCTAAAATGTCTGGGGGGTTTCAGAGTCATGAAGAGAGGCACATAGGTGCATATATAGATTGGAAATATATTCTAGGTAGATAGAGTGGGTCATCATGGAACCTTTGTCATCTGAGGTCTAGATATTTTATTTTGATTATTACTCTGTCTGACTGTTTCTGTTCATCTGTTTCTTCGATCCGATTAAACACTACTCTCTGGAAAAGAACTGAGGTTGCCTGGATATTTCCTGAAGATCCAATTTTCAGAACGCACATAAATATAAATACATATGTTTATATATTGATACACTCGACTATTTGATCACTACAATTGGGAGGGACAGACTCTCTGGAGGTTGCCTGTCAAATCTGTGAGAAAAGATCTTGTTGGAGTAGCAAAAAGTTACCAGCTTGCAGGATTGTATCAGGTTCAGTAGTGAATTTGCATCCAATAAATATTTGTGACAATGCGTCAGGCTTACCGTTCTTGGACCCTGGGCGATAGGTAATGTGAAAATTGAATCTGGAAAAGAACAATGCCCATCTTGCCTGTCAGGGATTTAAATGTTTAGCAGACCTCTTGATATTCTTATGGTCTGTGAATATCAAGATTGGTTGTGCAGCTCCTTCCAACAGATAGCGCCATTCCTCCAGTGCAAGTTTGAGGGCCAGTAGTTCTTAATCTCCCACAATATAATTCCTTTTTGCTGGTCCTAAGTTTGCGAGAAAAGAAGGCCACAGGATATAACAGCAACTTCGGACCTTGCCTTTGGGATAGTACTGCCCCAGCTGCGTTCTCCGGTGCGTCCACCTCCAGGACGAATGGCAATGTGAGTTCAGGATGTCTAAGAATGGGTGCAGAAGTAAATAGTCTTTTCAGTTCCGAGAAGGCAACCTGAGCTGCAGTAGTCCATTGGAAACAGGCCTGACTCCCAGTAAGATGCGTGATAGGTGCTACAATAACCGAAAATGTTTTTAATGAATCATCTGTAAAAATTGGCGAATCCTATAAAATGTTGCACCCCTTTCTTGTCTACAGGTGATGGCCTCTCCAGAACTGAGCATACTTTTTGAGGATCCATAGCGACACCCGTAGTGGAGATCACAAAGCCCAGGAAATAAATAGTCTGTTTTTCTAGCTCACATTTCTCGGCCTTTGCAAACAGTCCAAAAAGTCGAAGTCTGGCCAGGACTAATTTCACATGCTCCCAATGCTGAGAGGAAGAAAAAATAAGGATATCATCCAGATATACTATCAATAATTAGTGAAGAAAGTCCCGAAAAATATAATTTACAAACTGCTGAAAAGTGTCAGGGGCGTTGCAGAGACCGAATGGCATGACCAGATATTCATAGTGGCCAAAACGAGTACGGAAGACGGTTACATATAGTTACATAGTTACATAGTATTTGAGGTTGAATAAAGACACATGCCCATCAAGTTCAACCTATTGTGTGTGGTCCTACTGATGTGTAGTATGTATAGGTATCGGTGTGTTCTCATTCTTAGGAGTACTTGTACCCCTGTATATTATGGTCTCTGAGGAAATCGTCCAATCGCCTCTTGAATGATTCCACACTCTCAGCTGAAATCACAGCATGTGGCAGAGAGTTCCAGACCCTGAATGATCTAAACAGAGAAGAAACCCCTTCGCCCCTTGTGCTGAAATTTTTTCTCCACCAATTTTAGGTGGTGGCCTCTCGTCCTTGTCATGGAGTTAATTGTAAAAAGTTTGCTGCTAATGTTGCTATCCCCGGTAAACAATTTGTACATGAAAATCATGTCCCCCTTAATCTCCTTACTTCCAATGAGAACATATTTAAATTCAGTAGCCTGTTCTCATAGCTCAGGTCCTCTATACCCTTTACGAGTTTGGTCACCCTCCTCTGGACTCTTTCCAGTTCAAAGACATCCTTTCTGTTCACTGGTGCCCAAAACTGGACCGCATACTCCAGATGAGGCCGAACCAGTGATCTATATCAGCGCACACGTTCACGTAGAGACCCTGCACCCGGTGCATGCGCAAACCGCAGAGTAGGGCTGTAAATTCTAAAAAGGAGATATGTGCACTTGACCAAACTACTATCTGGGGGGCTGCATTAGGGAAGACAGACATGGAGAGGAACCTGGGGGTGCTCATAGATCATAGATTTGGCAATAGCATGCAATGCCAAGCTGTGGTCAACAAAGCAAACATGATACTGTCCTGCATTAAAAGAAGAATTGTAGCAAGGGATAAGAGAATAATACTTCCACTTTATAATTCACTTGTTCGGCCTCATCTTGAGTATGTGGTTCAATCTCAGACTGCGAAAGGGTTTTTTTTTTACTGTGCGAGTCATAAAAATATGAAATTCTCTTCCACAGTGGAATCCAGTTGAACTGGATGGACCTTGGTCTTCAGTCAACCTCAGCTACTATGTTACTATGACTACATGTCCCAGGGCTCTTTACAGCAGGAGAGCAATGGGTGTGGCTCCTGGTGGCATTCATGATGGCACCTGGTGTGGGTGCACTATGGATTCTGCGGCTGCTGGTAGCCTGCACTAGTCCTCCCTGCTGCTAAACCAGGACCTAAGGCCAGACCCTTGCACAATGCTTTACTTATTCCTGACCCCTGCACTTTGCATTATATACTACTGATCTCTGAACTCTGCGTTACCTACTAATGACCCCTGCACTCTGATGGGTTACTTACTTTGTTACATACTGAACACCCCTGCACTGTGAATGAAAGTGAATGCCAAGTTTTTTTACTGAAGCTAAAAAGGTAGGAAAAGTTTAAAAGTGACATTTGTATTAACAAATTACCTTAAAGTTTTACTAAATGCAAGGCGTTTTTTACATTAATGTATTCCCTGCATTAAGGTAAAAACCGCCTAGTACCTTCTGTGTGTCCCCCTCACTTGCCTGTCAGCACCGTTTGTCATCAATGCCGGTCCCCAAAGCAATCCTCCATCGCAAACTTCCTTGTTGCGGAGGAGGAGATTAAGGGAATAGGAGCCGCAGGCTTCTTCTGCCATCAATTAACCTGTTGGGCAGAGAGGAGGGGCATGGGGGCGGAGGGAAGAGCTATGCAGGGACCCACTAGAGAACAAGAAACTGAGCATGTTTAATTAAAATAACAAATTAATTGTAAACGTATGGGCCTCCTATTTTATAAAAATTAAAAAAATAAAGCTTTAATATCACTTTAAATCTTCAGTCTTCAGTCTCAAGAGCCTTGCAAGCTTATCTGCTTAATAAAAGTGTACTGCACCCTGGTAATGTTGTATGGATTGTAGTGTTTACTATCAAACTAAAAGCCATACACTGTGAAGCAACACTGTTTTTGGCAATTGCAGGTGTTTGGCGCACTGCATTTTCTTATTACCTAATGCCTTCAAGGCGTCTCACTAACTATGCATGCATATTTTGGTGCCTTTTATTTGAAATGTGTTTTTTTGTCCTTATATCTTACATGTCTGCCTCGTGTTCCAAAAAATACAACCAATGCTTGAGGACATGTTAAAGTGGGGACAGGACTTATGGGTGTGGCTACAAATAGAGGGAAGAGTTATGTGGGTGTGTTTTAAAGTGGGCATGGTCAGTAGGATGTCCCCAGATTTTATTTTGAAAATCTAGAAACCTTACTCTGTGTCCTTTACAGCAAGCGGCCTTATGGACGCTCATGAATAAAGCTGGACAAAATGCCTCATGTAATGCAAAACAGTTCAACATTGCTGTTTATATGCTGTTTAATTTAATGCTGATATTGTCTGTATCTAATAACAAAATGTAAGCAGGCATTTAAAATATGCATAGCCAAAACGTTTTTTATTTTTGATAGTGTAGAAAAGAGTTAAAACCCAACAGACTATTTTTTTGCTGTCTGTATCATGTTGGGAAAATATTCCTTAACTTCCTGCTCCTGATATTCAACAGAAAGAGAGAGGAACTCTCTAAAAAGTAAGGGAAATTCCCTTTTTGGACAGTGAAAGCAACAGATGGCCCTGATTGCAAGATTTATCCTCACTTTCTTTAAAAGTAACTGTAAAATGTTGGATTTCTTGTCTTAGTGACAATGGTCAACAGGAAAAAAAAAAGTGAGAATCTCTCTTGATGGGGCACAGACAGCAATTAAAAAAGTTTTTTTTTCTAGAAAAAGATAGCTATACATAAATGTTAAAGCTCTCAGAGGGAGCATCACAGCATTAGCAATGGTTAAATTAATAGATTAAATAAACAATCAAATAGAATACCAATTACAATATGTAAAACATAAATGAAATAGTCCATACAATATGACAGATACAGATAAAATATGTATGAACAGTTGGCATCTGAAAGATTTAATTTGATAAATCATAGACAACAAAGCCAGCTCTTAGTTAAGTCACTGTTGGATATATTGAATTAGATATATGCACGGTTGGCATCTTAAAGCTTTAATATGATTAGTGGGGAAGTACAACCTTCTTTGTTTATATAACAAGGAAATCGCCATGGGTGCTGTTCCTAGCTGAGGTCCAGATAATTAACAGGAACAACTCTCTGTTACATCTATAGTTGGGCTCCAAAATATCATGCCAAAAAGATGCTATGAAATAAACTGCTGCTCAGAGGGCTAAATCAGATATATATGCTCAGTTATATAGTTTCCATTTTATGGATCTGTTCAATGTAATAAAAAACAGAAGCTGTAAAGAAAGAGAAGAAAATTACAAAAATAAGTTGTAGAAATATAAAAAATTGAATGTGAATAGTATACAACATTTTTCCTGCATTAGCATCTAACTCATGCGATGTAAAAACAAAATTCCATGCAAGTCATCTTACAATAATAGTATGTGTCCGGTTGCTTGACAACACACATAAAAAAGTATATCTAGAATCAACTGTTTTAAAATAAAGTGGAGATGAACTCAGAAATGAAAGATTTGCTTTCATATAGGAAAAACCTGGAGATGTTAATTGTGCCTAAGCGGTAGCTTGAAATTTGTAATTTTTGCCTTAATTTTCTCCTGAAAAATTAAAGTGCACTTCCCGTGCCTTACAACTTTTTGTTCTGCAGCTGTATAGCTGTATATTTGCAGTGTGAGATGTAAGGCACTGCTGCCACTGACTGCTGGTCTCAGGAGATCTGGAGTAAGATTTGGTGATGCCACTACTGTGCTGCTTATAGTTTTCCTGAGGCCTTGCTAAAGAGGAAGCTGTACCCGAGGATCTGCAGTGCAAGAATCTCTCGGCTTTCATTTCATTCATTCTATAGATCTGTTTCCTCCACTTCTCCTGCTGCTTTTTGATCATTTCCTCAGTCACCAGGTCAACATTTGGAGGTCAGTACTGACACAAGGAAGCAAACCTCTGCCAAGATTGCCACCCTAACAGTCAACCATTAATCAGATCAATATTTGGGGGTCAGCTCTGGCACAAAGGAAGCAAATCCCTGCCTCTGCTGAGATTTCCACCTCAACACAGAGGTACAGTGCAATACTGGTGATTAGTCAGTTGCTCCCTGCTTGTGAGCTTAGCTTTCACTTAAAAATTCCTCTTTAAGTGGCCAAAATGTGCTAATTTGAATTTAAACATATGGTGATAAAAATTGTTTGATTAGTGGGCATAAAATCTTTGTCTCTTATTTCAAAAGGAAAAAAAAAGCAGGAGACTGGAGCAGGCATACTGTCAAGTTAGGTAAAGTCTTCAAACTGGAGAGAGAGAGAGAGAGAGAGAGAGAGAGAGATAGGGAGAGAGAGAGAGAGAGAGAGAGAGAGAGAGAGACAGAGAGAGAGAGAGAGAGAGAGAGAGTGAGACAGAGAGAGAGAGAGAGAGAGAGAGAATGGTCAATTAGGAAACTTAAATCTTGCTTGCTAGCTCTTTGGGCAGCACCTTTACTGCCTTTTCCTTGTGTTCTTTTTATTTGGGGATTTTTCATTTTTGATGATTGCTTTGAAGTTAGTAGTTGGATTTAGCATGCTGTCCCATCCATACTTGAAAGGCTTCCCTTAAAAACAAAAATCTCTTTTTTATTAGGAAAAGCACATGGACAAAAATGTGCGAAAGTACATCAAAACACATGTAACATGCATTGTGATGCATTGCTGCTAACTATTGTGGGTCTTCCAATGCACTAAAATCCCCCAAAAATTTGACATGCCATATTTTAAAAAATGTGCTGCAATGCAATATTGAGTTTGCAACCGACATGTTTAGTATAGGGAACCACAAAATGTGTTTTAGCACATCAAAATGCATGTTTTCAATTGCAACAGTGTAAAAGGGGCCCTAAGAGCTCATATTATTACTAATTGATACATTTGCCGTACATACCGCTTCCTGTAATGCTCAGAGATAAATCTTTCAGAGCTCAACAGTGACAGAAAAGAAGAAACATATAATGATAAACTGACATGGAATTATCTTACTGATTTGAATTTAATCTGTAGATTTATCAGAAGCTGCATTATTTTTAACACCCTATTTAAAAGATAAGAGAGGTAGGGAAAATGGTTTATATATTTCCTGAAGACATGGACATTACTGAATTTTAAGATAGACTTCATGCACTTGTTAAATGCTGCCTTCTTGTAGCTATTTATTACATCAAAGGAACTGAAGCATGGCTTTTTATAATTAAGATTAATGCACGGTTATATGATCTTAGCTTGCAGGACTTTAAAATCTATTAATTTCATGTAAGTTGAAATATAAGGATGAAACTCTTTAAATAGCATGAAGAATGTACTGAAGTGTAACCTTGTGATAGTCATAGTGTAGTCTGCTTTAAAATGCCAATAGCATTTTTATTACACTTATTAATTATTCAAAATTATTATATTTGGTGATACAGCAAGAGTCATTTGTCAGAAAAGAAAAAATGTTTAAAAGCATGTTCACACCTCTCTATTTATTCTTATATTTCTACTTATGGTAAAATACAACCAAAGTGCCTGCAACTCAGTGTAGACAATTCAATCATGCATTGTCTACATGATGCTGCTAGTGCTGTGTGTTGAAGAAATCCACCCTTTTGCAGTCTGAATACATTTTCCACAGTATTCCTAAAGATGGTAAATAGCTGCAAAATATCATGATGCAATATCATTTTTACTTTTTTAAGGGGTAGAGAAAAGGTACAACCTGTGCAACAGAATCTGGATCTACTGGATTTTTATATCTGTAAAAAATAAATTAAGGCAACTGGACTTGCTGTATTTTTTTGAGCGTTTTGCTTGTCATCCAACTAGCTTTCTCAATTGAGAAAGACAAATAAGCAAGTCCAGTTGCCTTGATTTATTGTTTACAGATACACCATGACCTAGTTGAATGGGAAACTTCACAGACATACTGGATCTTTGAAATTAACTTATATTCCTATCTGTGAGTGAAGATTGACTTCTCCCTCTTCCCCTATATTTGGAGGTTTATAGCAAATACCCACGAGAAGTTTACGGCTAGCGTCCGTCATATCTAGCTCCAGCCATAGGGTTTCCACGTCTTCCCCATTATTTGACGCGATATCGTCCCTTATATGCACATTTAGATTATTTTTTACGTAAATGCAAACGCCCCCCCCCCTTCTCCCACCTCTGTCCCTCCTAAACAGGTTATACCCCTCTATATTAGTAGCCCAGTCATGCATGTTGTCCAGCCAGGTTTCCGCTATACCCACTATGACTATTTGTTAAATTACATAATTTAAATTAGATTAAGATAAATAAATTATACTGAATTATACTACCGACCTGGGATAAATTATGGTTCACAAGTGGTACATTCAATAACTTGTTTGGCGCCACTTAGCTGCCAGGCCCTTTGTTCCCAAGCCCTGTGTGAGCAAGCTCAAAATGAGTGATGCACTAGTTTATAATACACCTGCTCAATGAGAGACACCTGAGCTCAATTAACCCCTCCCCCTAACAAGAGCACTACAACCTGAGGAAAAAAAAAGGTAAACTGGGCATTCAAAATGGTCACTGGTCTTTACAGGTGACCTCTCCAATACATACAGTATAAGAAGCCAGTGAGCGCTCAGCCAACCAGAGCTTAGCAACAAATCAAGTGTCACTTTTGGGATGACTGACCCTTTATCTATACAATCAACATTGGACTCTGCACTATTCAGGTATGAATTTGTATATGCTTTTTATTTTGCTAATATCAAATTAACTGCAAAAATCTTACCTGTTTTGAGGCTTACCAATGTGGAATTCTGCTATAACCTGTGGTGCACACATCAATGTTTAAAACTAAACTCCAGGCAGATGTAGAACATAAATTAATTCAGTTTTGTGATAATACATTATTAAATGTATTTTTTAAAGCACCTAAATTTGAATTCTTATCAGCCTCTTGCAATCCCCTATACAGAAGAGCTCGGGGGGAAAGAGAAGCAGGAGAAGGAACCAATCAGGTGTGTGGCAGTGGTGATGTGCCATAGGGACAGAAAATTTAGCTCATCAGTGTGCTGGTTTGTCTTTTGCTGTTCATTCACAGGCTGGGGCAGTACAAAAAAAACAAACAAGCTGTATTACTTAACTGCAGGTATTGCAGCGCATGCAGGTGATGAATCTTGTGGAAGGTGTTAACTGAGAAATGATGAGTAGGAGTGTGAGCAGGGCCAAGTGGTAGGCAGAGGAGGCTGCCACCTTGTGCTCTTCAGCATAAGGGTCATACAAAAAGGTCAGGACTTGCAATCTATGCTGCTGAACTAGTTCACAGCTCATGAATGGGGGGAGCATACTTTGGCCTTTTCACCTTGAGTGCTGGATCTTGTGCTGACACTAAGGGATTGATTTACTAGATAAATAGTCTGTTCACTTGCCAAAGGAACTTCCAATTTGCAAGGCAAAGGCAATTTTATCTTAGCTTAGTGAATAATGTAAAAACTCCCTTTGCAAAGTATAACAAATCAAGTGCAGGGAAAGTCCAATCCAATTTTGCTTGCACATGATTGGATGTGATTGGATGATGGAAGTCAGGAGAACTCCACCTCATTCACTAGGCCAAGTGAAAATATGCTTGCAAATTAAAAATTCCCTTGCAAAATGAGCAGTCTATTTGCCTTTAGTAAAATTGCCCTTAAGTGTGGGCCTTTGCGGCTGATTGGTATCATTGAGGTGCTGCTCCCACCAAACTCTTAGGTGCACAGTCATATGTTTGCTCATGCATGTGCTACCCAAATAGTACTTTAACCACAGCTGATACGCTGCAGGTAGAGGCTGTAGACTACAGCAGTCTTGTTGGAAGCAGATGCATGCCCCCAATGCCAGTGCCCAGCCCTTCATTTGACAATCCCTTACCCATTAGTCTTAAAAACTTGTTTTGATATCTAGCTGATGTGGTGGCTTCGATACTGTCTGAGAGATAGGAAGTTCTCATTCCGTCCATGTTTATTTTGCTGCAAGATTGTTCTGTGTCTCTGTGTTAGTAATATGAAAGCTAGAGACAGCCATGCAGCTAACATTTTTAGGAGGCCAGCATTGGCAGCTCTCTTTGTTTTCTCTAAAGGCAGGTGTATCTGAATATGTTTAAAAATAACTTCTTCCATTTAACTGCAAGTGCTGAGTTAATATAGTCATAAAATCGCTTATTTACAGTTCATTAAAAAGCCTTGTTATAAAAAAATCTCTTAGTTTAAGAATTACAAATTTTATTTGAAACTTCAATATTTACAGGAAAATGAAAGGCAGTTTCCACATTAATAGTGTCATCAGCTCATCTCTTTCTATCTCAAGACATATAATTTGCTTGAAAAAAATACATTAGACTTTATTAATTGTAATGACCTTGCCACCTTACACATTAGAAAGCTAATGATCTAGATTTATTATTTTTTACTTTTTTATTCCTCGCTAATCCTATTCAAGGAATGCAACTTTTGCATCTACAGGATGTCATTTTTGCCCATTTTATTTAACTGATGCCAAAGAACTTCTAAATGGCAGGACATACTGTTGATTGGCAATAGACAAGTCTTTTTTTTACTGTCATTCTCCAGTGTAGAACGTTACTGGAAATCTGAAAATCTATTTTACTAAAAGCATGTTGCACACTTAGTAGTCTTCTCTGGTTCACTTAAAAGAACAAAGTACTAAATGTAAAGGGGCAGTCCATGTAATTAATAGTTTCGTTTTTATGGATCTATTGATGAGATCTCTGCACTTGTGTTATGAGGGGTTCCCACTCTGGCAAAGTTTTATTTTATGTTATGAAAGGTACCCAGGAGGTTCAAAACAGAGCAGGAACACCCAAAACTCTCAGATGGTCATAAACAGAGTTAGCAATTATGGACAGAAGGTCTTGCTGTTTGAGTATTCATGACATGCTTGGGACTGGGTCAGCACCCAAGGCTAAATTAATCAACAGGAAGGATATCCTTGAACTAGATCTTTGAGTTCAGAGAAGGCCAACAAAATTAATAAGGAGGTTGGAGGACTTCAATAGAAGATACATTGGACAAGATCACAATGTATACGTATTTTAAAGCTGATTTTTATAAACTGTAATATCCTTTTTACTCTTACTTTAAGGTCCCCAAAGAAGACACGTGGTCATAATTTAAGATACAATGCAAATAAATGTAATCTTAAAACAAGAATGGGGACCTTTACTGTTAGATCGGTGAACATGTAGAACTCCCTCCTAAGAAATAGTATTGGCTGGGAGTGTTGATAAATAAATAAAAAACTTTTAGATATCTTCCGCGGTCAGCATAATATATAGGGCTATTGGATTTCTTAAATTTGATAGAAGATTGATCCATGGATTTATCCAATTGCCAGTATGGGGTAAGGAAGGATTTTTTTTCTTACAGTAAATTGGCATACTCTTGTTATGTTTTTATGCCTTTCTCTAGATCAAACACGCAAAACTGAAACTCACACATAGAGGTTGAACTTGATGGACCTGTGTCTTTTTTCAACCATATCTACTATGTAACCTATAACTGAAATATCACTTTTGGGTGAGCCATGATGTAAAGTGAGATGCACAATGCATAAGCCTAACTACATTTTTAATTGACTGGAGGGATGGGTTTATATTTTGAGTTTAATGTTTTTGTTTTTAACATAATTGGCAAGAATTTCCCATTACTTCTTGTTCCTGTGATGCCCATATGAAAATGAGGGGGTGCAAACTTCAATGAGAAAGAAGACACAAACAGCAGTACACACATTGCCAGAAGTATTTCTCTACTAAATATGTGTTTTTGTTTTTATCTGTGTCCAATGTTAAATAAAATTCCCTTCATTTACTGTCCAAACAGGAAATGAAGGGAAAATCTCTGCAAAAGGCACACAGATGACCATAAAAAAACATGGCAGATACTCTAACCATTTCCTGCTCACAACAAAATAAAAAAACAATTTCTGGAGTTGGTCTTTAAAGCAAAACTTCCAATAACATAACATGTATAAAATTCAGACACCTCTGTAAAATGTTCTTAAACTTGCATAAGCTTTGACTCCTGTAACAAACAGTAGGTTTTTATCCTACTTTTTGTATTTTAAGGATTATGCATGCCTATTTTATAATATAAGTATACCATATTATTATTTTCTTGGGAAAGCAAATGTAATTATAAATTGAAAATGTCACTAATCTGGATACAATGCTGCAGGCACACAAACCAATAGGTCTATTTAGGTCTAACATTTTGTTTCTGTATAATTTGCTGGCATGAGCAAAGGTTGAGAACCTAAAAAAATATCAAGAAACAACCAAGAAAACTGTAAAACCGAATGCATTTTTTCAGAAAGCATACTTTGCTTTCTGAAAGTGTGAAAGCTTTTCAAGTTTTCAATGTACGTTGAAAACTGTTTTAATGCTGTGCTAATAAAATAAAAGTACAGTCTCTTTCCTGTAAAAGAAAACCATTAGGGTTCATCTACATGGGCACTTTTTAATAAATGGGATTTAAAAAAACGGTACCTAGACTAGCAAATCACTAGTTTGTGCTACTGCAGGAGATGTTATCACATTATTTAGTTGTTATAGGTAAAGCAAATTTAGTTTTATATAAGCTTGTACAAAATACAGAACAAAATGTAAAAGGTTCATGCCCTTTGAGTTCATTGAGTCACTTTTAAACTCCCCTGGACTGATATCACTTATTTTCTTTGTTAACTGGAGTCCTGGCATGGCTTGATGACCTTATTTGCTATAAGACATTTTGAGAAACTTACTCTGAGTTTTGTGCAACTCTACATAAATATCATACTCACCTCTTCACCTGGTCAGTGGGAGGCCAGTTTGCGCTTCAGCTCTATCACATTCCTCTATCAAGGTGAGTTTGAATCTAATTGGTTGCTGGAAGAAACAAAGATCATATTCCACCACCACCGGCAGTTATTTTCCCGGATCGCCAAATTACAGACAAAGGAAGTAGGGTAAGCATGTGCAGAAATACAGTTTCTGGATGTCGGTGAAAAGGGTACTGAGTAGGTAAACTGTGCTCCCTTTAGGCATAAGGGAGTTTATTTTAATTTTATAGTGTACTGCAGGTTGAGTAGCAAATTCCTATGCCTTTGTAAAAGCAACAGATTTTTTTTCTAACTGCATATTAATCAGTTACACTTGTTGTTTGGTGAACACAATAAAGTCTATCTAAATTCAAGAAAGGTAATGTTGTGTATTGCATATTATTAGTCAGTAGATGTGGAAACTTCATTGGTTTTCTTTATATAAGGCTTTTTTACCTGTGATCTTGCCTGTCTTAAGATGACAGCACTTTCACATTTCCAAACCAAAGCAAAAACATTGCCCAAATTCTAAATCCGGCTCCTGACCACGTCTGTGTTCCAGGTGCAGGCAACTAGGGTACCTCCACTTCAAAGTTCAAAAATGCATTCCACAGGGTAAGTCAAAGCAGGCAGCCGGCAGCGTGCACAAGCACAGACTCTGTGGGACACAGAAGACACAGCAGTCAGTGCTGGATCAGAGACCGGCACCAGAGCTGGAGGGACTCCAGCTGAAAACTACTGGAAAAAAGAAGATGGTCAGATCAAGAGGCATCATTTAAGGCAAGTCCTTACAGTAGCATTGGGGGAGGAAAACAATGTGACTTTAATGTCACTTTAAAATAGCAACAGGCAAGAATATGCAATAAAGTTTGCTAATATCCTTTACTGACCAAGAGAAAGACTGTTTTTCTCTTTAACAACACTTGAGTGTTACTTTAAAGAGACTGCATACTGGTTATTGATATATACTTTCTTTTTTGCTTTATTATAGTCAGAACTAAAATAATACAATTATATTTTTAGCTAAGTAAATCCTGTCAACAGAACTATTCTCTTCTCTTCACATGTTTTTCAGGTTATCCTTAAAGTGTATTTCCACTTTTGTACTCAAAATTGAGAAAACCCCTCTATATGTTTGTTATATGTTCCTATTCACACAGCATATTTAAAAATAAAAAAACATACTTTTTAGATATCTCTTGTTAGCAGACCTTTGAAAGCTCCTCTCTCAATTTCAGAAACGAAAAGCTCTGCCTTACGAGAAAGATTTAGGACAGGCTGTGCAGGCTCATCAAAATACAATGTCCTCAGGGTTTGAACCCTTTGTTAGGACAGACAGTTCTGCTCATCTAGTTTACCCGTGATACTCAAGTCTGTCAGCACAGTACAGACAAGGTTAATTATTTGAAACAAAATTCCCTCCAGACAGAGAACCACACAGGATTTTTCAGTCCTGGAGTTAGCATATCTAAAAAAGGTAGGCTGCAATTTTTTTAAGTTATGCAATGTAATTGGGAACATGTAGCAAATATAAAGTAGGTGTTATTCCAATTTGACTGCAAACGCGAAAATAAACTTGAAATCTTATGATGAACAGCTGAATAGCTCATGTTTGAATTTAAACACAAAAAAGTTAACTAATTAGGAGCAAAGCATCCTTCTCATTCCTCCTTCCCTGTTGTGTACAGATAATTATTTGTATTGTTTTCATTATAAAGAGTGAACAGTGTCATGAATGGACACTATATTAAAGCAGAACTCCATGCAAATCTGTTCTTAATCCTTTCAGTGGTGCTATCACCACATTGCAAGGAATAAATGCTCCTTTTTGTTTAGGTGCTAAAATAAAAAAAGTTATACTCAAAGCTATAACTTGGCCGGATTTCACAGCACTCCCTCCAGGATGTCTCCCCCTCCACTGCAGTGATGTTATGTCCCTTGGCATCCTCATGTTCTATACAGTGTGTATAGGATATGATGACTCACGGGACATTAGAACGCTGCAGTTGAAGGGGAGGGAGGCTCAAGGGGCCAGTCTAAGAGCAAGCTCGGAGGATCGGGTGAGTATACATTTTTATTTTAGCATCTAGACAAAAAATGAGCACTTAACCCTTGCAGTGTGCATTAGGAACAGTTTTATCCATAGTTCTGCTATAAATGTTTATTTGCAAAATAAATGATTTTGTCAGAACTATTGAGGCTAAAACAATTGGACAATAAGGCCTATACATGTTCTTCTACATATTATAAGATGGCATCCTGAAAACAATTTTGTACTAACCAATCTAAATGGAACTTAAGTTTATGAGTTCTGGACAAAACTTTATCCCACACATTTCTCTGCTAGTAAATCGTAAGAAATACCATCAAAAAGATACAGAACAACTTCGGAAGTTATATTCTCCGGTTATGGATGGTGAGAAGTGTCATAAACAAGATAAGGACTGTCCTTGAGCTAGGCTGTGTTAGAATCACACATATTGCCTAACAATGGGTCTTTAATTAATTTATTTTTATGACTGAGAAAAAGAAATATAATGAGCGCGTTATAAAGTTGCCTTAGATACATTTATTATTGAACTAGCAATATTAGCAATAATTTCAATTGTACTATTAATATGGCATGAAGCATTAACATACTTAATTGAATAATTATATATATTTTTTTTCTTATATATATATTCTTATAATATTCAACCTATATTCATTATATATTGTTTATTGAAACATATTAGCATATAGTATCAGTTTGATGTGTTTATGTTTTAAGTACAAATAATTAGGTTGGGCATAATGTTGTATCAGTGAAGGATTTGAAGTTAACCAATGTGTCAGCAAATTGCTTCTTAATCTTATGTGGAAGTTTTAAAGAAAGGTCCAAGAGTTATTTCTAATCCAATATTACCCTCTTCTGGTAGTTACAGGGATCGTGTTAGAAAAGTAACGCCCCTCTGACATCATAATTAAAGGTATAGATAAGAAAATCAGGCCCACATGTTTGGGTGATAAAAAGTTAGGAGAAGAGTATACAGAAGTTTTTAGACACTGAAAACGGGGAGGATACTCACACAAGGGGGAGATCCGAAGCTGATTGACAAGCTGTCCAGGGGAACCGACACAAAGCTGACATCTCTCAGTCAAAAAGATTTAACACTTTTTGTTAAAGTATCATTTCTATTTATCTGTAGGCAATTAAATAGCCTACATTTGGCCCTAGTAGCATCGAGATTTGAATTTAGATCACTCTAACTGCAGTATGAACGGTCCTTTTTCCAATCTTGGGAGAGAAATATACATACCGTGTTTCCCCGAAAGTAAGACCTACCCCGAAAGTAAGACCTAGCGCTATCTTCAGGGATTTCTGTAATATAAGACCTACCCCGAAAATAAGACCTAGTTCGGTGGTAGGTCTTGTATTACAGAAATCCCTGAAGATAGCGCTAGGTCTTACTTTCGGGGTAGCTGCACATATAATAGAATTTTACATGTGAAGACCGGCCACAGCTAACTCCCTCCCCCCCGCCCGCACACACACACACACCCACCTGTCTGCCTCTGCTGCCGCCAAAGACTACATTTCCCAGCAGGCACAGCACAGCATAGCCAGTGGGGTCGAAGTGGACGGCATCAGAGCAGAGAGTGGACAGCTGCAGCCAGGTAAACTTGCACAGTATAACATTTTGAGCTGTTGAATATTTGTTGTCTGAGAGAGATCACGTGTCAAATCTGTATATTATGTTGTTACATTCTGCTGAGCTAATGATAAGCTACTAATTGCATTCCAGGAGTTACTAAGTTTTGTTTCATTTATATTTGAAATCCTGTGTTTTTTTTGTCTCATTATCTGTGTTGATCAATATTATTGAAACTTTGATCCAATTGATTTCTTGTGTATCACCAATTATCTTTTGATTATCATTTTGCACTGATTTTTAGTTAATAAATATATATATTTTTGCACAATACTCATTTTGTCGGGTTAGCGCAGATAAATGAACTTGAGTTATTTTTATTGATTTGTGAAAATAAGTTGGGAATCTCCTTAATTCCTGATCCTGGCCTATTTTCATGAATAGAGAACTGTTTATTTTATCAGAGTAAACATTCTGACAATTTTATATAAGTAGCAAAAACCAAGATAGAAAATATTACTTCTAAAACCTATAATCTTAAAAAATAGATCACAAAACAAATTGACTCAAAACGTATAGTTTTAAAGCTTAACTGTAGATAGATTTAAAGAAAAACACAAATTAATGCAGCCCTGTAATCAATAATGCAATAATAATTTTACTGTATTTTACTATATTTCTTAAGTGCAAGCAGTGTGACTGAATTTGATATGGTATCAGCCTCTTGTACTCCCTGCACAGCAGGGCTGGAGTGTGAGAGGAAAAAGAAGTACATGGAGCCAATCAGTTAATTTGCTGACAAGTGAAAGAGAATGTAGAGTGACAGAGAGATACGCTCATCACTGTGCCACTTCTCCTTTTACTGTCCAGTGTCACTGGAGCGGGTCTCATGCTTGACATCAGACTGAGGACTTGTAATTGCAATAAAAGTACTGCTGGGGAAATCTCTAGACTGAAGGTTAATATAGCAGCAAAAGCTGGTTTTGTTATTTTAGATTTTATTGGGCTATTCTTTTTATCTTGTTATGTTTGGCCGGAGTTCTGTTTTAAGTGTAAACACACTTTATTAAGCATTCAAGAAATCAACAGAATGTACTGGTTTACAAAGTTCTCTAATGCTTGGTAACTTTTTCTAATGCTAATCAACAGGTATGTGAGGCCAAGAAATAGCTCCTAACACTTTTCACTTGAGCAAATCCTCTAACTGATAGCTCAGAGAGAATGTATCTCAGCCGACATGACAGAAAAGGGGACATAAGCTTGTCATAGCTGCCCTTGACCAACACTGACAATGATATAGACGCAAAATATAAAATAGGCAGTAAACAAAGGGAAAAAAATTAAATGACTCAGAATTCTGAGCAAGTGAAAAACTTCAGAAAATGACAATGGGAATAATGACATTTATGGAGTTATGAGATATGACAGACATGGGATGAGGTAAAACTGGTTGTGACATTTTCTGGAATGGAGAGAAACATGAAAGGTTTGAAATAAGGAAAAGTAAAATTGCACAGTTAAAAATAAAGTCCAGATGCATTTGCTGCTGGTAGGTTTTAACAAAGTATAGAAAATTGAAAAGCACAAACATGTATAGATGTGTGTGTATTTCATTTGTACTTTACATTTGAACTACAGTTATAATACTTAATACTTAAGTCATTTGCAAAGATGGCTCAGTTTCCTTGCGTGTAAAATTAGCGCACACTAATTTCTGTAGCATTTTTCTGCCTCAAAGTGCTTATCAAATTAGTCTTGGGGAATATAAGAGATGAAGCAGCCATCCTGAGCACACTCAGAATAATATCATACTGGGGCCAATTTTAGACAAGCTAATTAACCTACCAGCATGTCTGGGAGCTACCAGTGTTCTGTTACACAAATGTAAGATTATGACACAATGCATAGTCATAGTTAATATTCATATTAATGTGAAGTGAGAATTTATATAGTTAATTTTCTTTAAGCCATTATCTTTGGTTTTAGTATAGCTGGTTAATATACTGACAACTTGTGGTCATTTTGGTTATTGCACCATTTTTTCTGCATTCCCTCCCCTTGTGCTTAATCAAAGTGGCCATGTCTTTAACATGGCCACATATTGAAATCCATGCTACTGTCACTGAGAGAATCTCTACATCTTGATTTTACTGCTATGTTGGATAAAATGTCTATCTCCATTCAACATGTACAACGCAGAGTGTCCCATATTGAAAACAGAATGGGAGAACTTTCTTCCGGGCATAATGATTTGGTAGAAAGTCATTCCGCACATAAAGATGAAATCCAGTGGCTTAAAACAAAAATTGCTGATCTGGAAGATCGTTCCCGCAGGAACAACATTCAATTTAGAGGGATTCCAGAATCAATCTCCTCCCAACAACTACACCAGTTCGTTACAGGCCTCCTCAAGGAACTTGTTCCTCAGGCCTCACATGGTGACCTCACAATTGACAGAGTCCACAGAATTGCCAAATCTCCATCACTACCCGACTCTATACCACGTGATGTACTGGCTCGCATACACTTTTTTCGCACCAAAGAAGCTGTGATGGCAGCCAATAGATCCAAACCCGTCATGTCGCCCACCTATACCGGAATTTCCTTGTTTGCTGACCTCTCCAGGCTAACTTCCAAAACTGTCGCAAGCTGACCCATTAACCTCAGTTCTCCGTCAACACAATATTCTCTACAAATGAGTCTTCCCAATTAAGTTGCTGATTACCCACCGGGGCAAATCATTCTCGATCGCCTCAGTAGATTCTGGATTCCTCTTGCTGCAAGAATGGCGCCTAGTACCTGCAACCTCTCCACCGCAACTTCCTCCCTCTCCACAGGCATCTTCAGTGGACTGGACCTGAACCAGATGACATCTAGCTCCACCACCGGTCCTTTCACCTAACCTTCTGTATGGGCTCAGATAACAGCTTCAACCTCTTTACAGTTTGGATTTACATAACAGGTCTGTCATAAGTTCAACCATGACGGCGTCCAAGTTCTTCAGTTTTTTACCCCCCACATCATCAGCATTCAGTGCTGACCATGTTTTCCTCTTTTTTTTCAGAATTTTTTTTACAAGTTCCCTCTTGTTCCTGTTGCCCCCTTTTCTCCTCCATCACATATTTCACAATTTTTGTATCACCGGTTGTGCCTACTGTCTGTAAGACATATACTGATACTCCTGCACCTTAGTGCTTCCATTATGTTAAAGGGGAACTTCCATCTTCAAGACTTATCTACTACCACCTTCATTGCTGAACTCCTACGCTCTTTTACCTAGAGATTCCCATCATCTCCTATTGACCCATGCCCTTCCGCATAACATCTATTAATGCTAAAGGACTGAATAGTCCCTATAAGCGTTCAGCCCTCCTCCGTGAAGCAAAATCACTCAAGTCTGACATCCTCCTGGTCCAAGAAACCCATTTTGATGCATCCAAAACCCCTAAACTTAGATTTAAGGACTTCCCTCACATCTTCCTGTCCTTCGCGGAGAAGAAGAAAGCCGGAGTCCTCATTGCGGTCAACGCACCTGAATCATTCCAATTGACTACCTGCATATCAGACCCCTTGGGTAGATATATCATTCTTGGATGCACCATCAATAACATGCTTTGCACTATTGTTAATCTATATATTCCAAATGTAGGGCAGGCCAACTTTGTTGGTAAAATCTTTCGACTGACTACAAACACCGTCAAGGTGTGCTACTGATTGGAGGGGACATCAATGCGATCAATGATCCCCTTGTGGACTCAACCGCTGTGAATAATCGCTCCCACTGCTCTCTCAGCACTGCTGAGAGAGCAGTTCCACTCTTTTGGAACTCAGACAAAAACTTAGATTACTTCTCCTCCACAAATATGCAAACTCTTTCATAGTAATGGCCTGCTCGACATCTGGAGATGTCAACATGGTAGCGAACGGGATTACACCTTTTTCTCCCATGCTCATCACTCCTATTCAAGAATAGATATGTTTTTAACTGATATCAAATCATTGCAGTCATTGCTCTCCACCATCCAGACAATCTCATGGTCAGATCATGCCCCTATAACGCTCAGTGTCGAGGACCATCATAACCCTAGCTCTACTTACACATTCCTCCTCTCCCACTCGGATATTTCCAAGCAGATCCTAACTGCCCAAAAATAATTCTTAGATTTCAATTACTGGCCGTTATACCCTGTGGAATACCCATAAAGCGTATATCAGAGGAGTTGCAATCAAACTGAGTTCCTACTTGAAAAAACAACGATCTTCCCAAATTGCACAACTGCTACTCTCAATTGCTGACACAGAAGAGCGCAATAAATGATCACCCTCCCACTTCTTATCTACCACTCTTTTGGAACTCAGACAAAAACTTAGATTACTTCTCCTCCACAAATATGAATACTCCTTGAAACACATAAAAGCTGATTCTTATGCCCTTGACAACAAGACCGGCTCTTTCCTAGCTCAGAGGCTAAATACCTGCTCACACAACTCCAGACTGTCTCACCTCATTGATGCAACCTCAGGGAACAAAACCACTGACCCTCAACAAATGGCTGACATCTTCCAGCAGTACTACCATTCCCTATATAAATCCCACTACCCATCAACCCACTTCTGAACAGATTAATGCATTTCTTACCTCCATCCACCTTTCCAATCTCACGCCACAGCAGGTGTCAGACTTATCTGCCCCTTTTACAACCCTTGAAATAACCCAAGCCATTGAGTCTCTTCCCTCACATAAATCTCCTGGCCCTGACGGTTACCCTAATGAATACTATAAAAGCTTTAAACATATACGGCTCCCGACCTCTGTGAGGTCTTCAATCAACCATGACATTAGCTACATTCCCGAAAGAAATGCTTCAAGGAATTATAGTAACCATCCCGAAACCAAACAAAGACGCCCTCCTCCCCTAGCAACCACAGACCAATATCGCTGCTAAATACTGACATCAAAATCTTTGCAAAAATACTCTCTCGCCGACTTTTACACATACTTTCCCTCCTCATAAACCCTGACCTGGTAGGTTTCGTACTCGGACGACAGGCCTGTCAAGGTCTTACCTTGTCCGCATGGTGGCAGCCATTTTGGACATGTGCAGACTGCAGTCTCTTATAACCTCTGATTGCATCATCGCTTGCCTGCTGCCTGGGCGTCGCACAGTGATGATGTGGCAACACCTGACTATATCAGTCTGCTCAGGCTTCAGGTTCATTGCCCTTGCGTTTATACTCCAAGGTGCATCTCTGGCAGTCTGAGTTCCTTTGTGTGAGCGTTTGCCAGAGTAAATTGGAACTTCCTGAAATCGGTTTTACTGAAGTTTGGCTTTGTAGGTCCCATACTGAACGCTATTTTAGCTTTATACTCCATGCCTAGTGCGAAGGTACTTACCTCAGGTTTCCTCTCAAATGACATATTCATTTCAAATGGCACTCGCCAAAGTTGCCCCCTTTCACCCATAATATTCGTCCTCATAATGGAACCGCTTGCAACTCTTGTGCGCTCCCATCCCCACATCCATGGTGTTGCGCTAGTTCCTATCAACAACAAGATAGGTCTCTTCGCAGACGATATAGTTCTTATGCTCTCACGTCCACTATGTTCTCTCCCTGCTGTACAACTTCTCCTAGACCAATTCAGCAAAGTCTCCTACTACAAAGTTAATTCTACAAAATCCCAATCCTAGGCCTCAACATACCCCTCTCTCTGAAACTAACTTTACAATCTACATTCCCTTATCCATGGGCGGACAAATATATTCCTTATCTAGGTATACATCCATAATTAACTGTAATACAGAACCAATGTCAAATTTCCCTTTTTTATTTTTTATTTATCCTAAAGAAACTGGTTTTATTCTGCAGCCTATATGGCAATAGGTTAAAATCTATCCCAAACTACTCTATATCTTTAGAACCCTCCCTATAACCCCCCCTCTACCTTTTCTACTCAACTACAAAAAATGATTCTCCGTTTTATATGGCAAAATAGGAAACCTAGATGCTTCTCACAAATCCTGTATGAACACAAATCCATGGGGGGTCTCGCCCTTCCCGATATTGCTAAATACCATGCGGCCACAATTCTAGCCCAACTACAGCATTGGTGTCAACACACACAAGACAAATTGTGGGCTCAAATGGAGCTGGCTACACTACCCTGTACTTCCATTGTGAATCTCCTCTTATCACTTAAGGTAACCCTGGCCTCCCTTTCCTCGCCCTTTCCAACCATACAATCCACGCTAACAGCCTGGAAGGCTTTACCTCTCTCCTTCCCATCCACCAAAGCCTCTCACACATTTCTCACCCCTCTGGATTTTGTAGAGCACTGCATCCTCCAATTAAACTTGGTACGCTGGAGAAACTCAGGAATAACACACGTACAAGACCTCTATACCCAAAGTACACTTAAAACTCTACAAGACTTGTACGACCAATATGACCTTCCTAAAAATGATTTTTTCGGTTCTTACAGGTGACACATTTCCTGAGTTTGCATCCTCTACCGCTTTCAATTCCTGTGGATGCCAACCTCTATAAATTCCTACTCAGCACCGCCCCCACCAAAAGAGGTATCTCTCTGTTTTATGCTTTACTAGGTCTTTATTGCCACTTTCAAAAAACGCCACCTATGCTGAAATGGGAACAGGAGATTGGCAAATCTTTCTCAGACTCACAGTGGCAACGTGCACTTCAATTGTCCCACAAAGCATCACACTGCTCCAATTACTGGGAACTTCTACAAAAAACTGTACATAGGTGGTACCACACTCCATACAAACTGTTGAAATTCTCTAACTCCAACTCTCCGCTCCGCTGGGGACTATGTGGAAGCATTGGTTCACTTTCACACATTCTTTGGCATTGTAGGTCCCTCTGTGGGTTCTGGAATGAAGTATTTCATATAATCTCCCATTTTACCCCATCGCCTATCTCCCCATGTCCAGAACTCGCCATCCTACATATCGATATTGATAATTTCCTACCTGATATTCGCACTGTCATCGTACATATCCTATATGCAGCCAAATTGTTAATTACTCGGAGATGGTTACAACCAACTCCCCCAAACATCAGAGACCTGATTATGCTGATTAATACCCAATACTCCTATGAGAAAACGTTTGCAATGAAGAGTAACACTTATCCTGCATTCTTTTCAGCATGGAAAAAAATGGATTATACACCCCTATTGCATTGTCTGATTCCCACTATTTGAGAGTACACAACTGGTACACACCTTACTTTACCGCTCTTTGTCTTCTCTCCCTTCTCCCCCCCCTCTTGTTTCCCCCTTCCAAGTTCATTAGAAAGAAAAAAAGTATTGAATGCTTAGCTTGATATGGCATAACACTCTATGTATGTTTCTTTTACTGTTAATACTACTGACTGGTTAATGTTTCATACACCTGTGAGTATTTTTCTTATCAAATGTCATCTTGCTGTATTACATGACTTGACTTTAATAAAGAAATAATGAGATCAAAAAAGGTAGCTATCATTTTTTTTTATTCTACAGGGCCTCTGCTTTCAGATAATTGTTTGAGGGTTTAAAGTAATTTTTATCCGAAAGTTCATATTTTAGCATGTGTATACAACATTTTAAAAAATTGCTCCTGTACTAAGGTGGTTAATGACTTGTGGCAGCACAGTGCAAGCATTCTGTCCTGTTTCTTCTCCCCTCCCTCCTCCTCCTCAGTGTACTGCAGACTGATCTCCTCCCTTCACTCCTCCTCAGTGTAGTGCAGAGTGATCTTCTTCCCTCTCCCTTCCTCAGTGTACTGTGGAGTGAACTCCTCCCTTCCCTCCTCCTCAGTGTACTGCGGACTGATCTCCTCCCTTCCCTCCACCCCAGTGTACTGTGAACGGATCTCCTCCCTCCTCCTCAGTGAACTGTGGACTGATCTCCTCCCTTCCCTCCACCTCATTGTACTGTGAACTGATGTCCTCCCTTTCCTCCTTCTCAGTGTACTGCAGACTGATCTCCTCCCTTCACTCCTCAGTGTACTGCGGACTGATCTTCTCCCTTCCCTCCTCCCCAGTGTACTGCAGACTGATCTCCTCCCTTCACTCCTCCTGAGTGTACTGTGGACTGATCTCCTCCCTTCCCTCCTCTCCAGTGTACTGTGGACTGATCTCCTCCCTTGCCTCCTCCTCAGTGTACTGCAGACTGATCTCCTCCCTCCCCTCCTTCTCAGTGTACTGCAGATTGAGCAGAGGAGGAGAGGACACCAAACACACACACCTGCATGTTGGCGTACCATGGGGACTGGAAGCAGTACAGGAACTGAACCTTGGTTGGATGTTTCGGTTTTTATCTTTACACTGGAACACCAATTAAGCTAGGTGGGAGGGGTTATTTACAATGCACATATATTTATAACCTGCCCTTTTCCCAGCTTTATTGGTGGCAGTGTTAATGTGTTAGGCCCCATTCACACTTGTGGTGTGTATGAACCTGCAATTCTGCGTGTTTTGCAGTGTTTTCTGTGCATCATTTCAGAATGGTATAAAAACAGCATACATAAAAGCTGTTATGTGCTGTTTTTATGCCATTACGCTGTTTTTATGTCATTCGGAAATACATTTTATATTTAGAAGATTGCCATTTGCCTGCTGTATAAGAGAGAGATTTGGGTCAGAGGTAATAGAGCAGCTCCTCCTATGGTTTAAACATGATGTTCTTTACCATGAAAACCTTGTTTTCCAACTGACAAGAAGTTAAAGGGTCTTTTAAGACTTTGATGACTCACACATTTAATATCCTACATCCATAATTAACTGTAATACAGAACCAATGTCAAATTTCCCTTTTTTATTTTTTATTTATCCTAAAGAAACTGGTTTTATTCTGCAGCCTATATGGCAATAGGTTAAAATCTGGAATTCAAACAAATAAGCTGCCTGAGCCTATTATTATGAATTTAAATGTATTTGCATGGAGAAAATTTGGTTTGTGTTTCCTGTTTAATTTTTATTTTTGGTGTAGATAGTTGTATGCAGGACTTAAGTTTGCAGTAGATATTTAATGCCTTTAATGCCTGGAAACTTCCAGAAAATAACCTGGCATAGGCAACAGACGATAAAATAAATCAGAGGCTTGTCACCCTGACTGCTGTCCTTTCACTTACTTCATTTTCCACAACTTGGTATTGTTCCAGCTCTCTGAAGCAGCAACAAATCTGGCAATGCTGTGACTGACTCTCCTTTTAGAAACTGAGATACCTGGTAAAAAACCATGCTTCATTTAAAAGTGAATTTTCAAGGATAAACTAACAAGAACAAGTTGAAACTGTACAACTCCTAAATAATATGGTGTACACTGACAACACACTGATGCTTCCAAAATACTGTATGTTCAGCAAGAGTGTGCGGAGGTGAGTATAAATTGTTACTTGGTTATTCTGATTTTATTCTATTTGTAATATTTACATCTAATATATATATAATGGAAAACTTAAAAACAAACCCCTTTAAATTCTGATGGGGGTGCACTCTTTAACCAGTTGACATCCGCGGTGTTAAACCCCCTTCCCATCCAGGCCATTTTTCAGTATTTCAGTGCGGTACTTTGACTGACATTTATTCTGTCATGCAACGCTGTACTGAAATGAATTTTATACTCTTTTTTGGGGATAGATAGAGCTTTCTTTTGGTGGTATTTATTCACCACTGGGGTTTTTATTTTTTACTATATTAAAGATGGCCATAGGCGACGCTTTAAAAGCTTTTACCGATCATCAGTTTAGTGTTATCAGTGATTGATGGCCCTAAAATGATTGCTCTCACTGCGATGTTCACGGCGATATGTAACATGTGTAGCACAATTGTCGTTTTTGCGTGCTGGGGCAGCGGGCGTGTATTTACGTTTATAGGTGCATAAACGTGGGGGTGGGGGAGTTAAACATTTTGGGGTTTTTTTTTTCACTTTTTTAATATGTGACTTTTATTTTATTTTACTTTTTTATATGT
>NW_017309341.1:57186-75372 GCF_000935625.1 Nanorana parkeri
GGGTCGGGGGGGGGGCAAAAAACTAGCACATATAGACGATCGGCGGGCTATGGAGCCGCCGATCATCTATATGTGAAACACCTGGTAACGGGTGTTTGCATTGGTCAGGTCTTTTCTGCCCGTGCGTGCCCACTAGGGGGCGCGCGCGAGCAGAAAAAAAATGCCGTCTGGAAACCGCAAACCTGCCAATGCTGCAGTGCCGTCCATCCATTTTTTTACAACGGGCGGACGGCAAGTGGTTAAGATCAGCTCTGTCCATTTTCAAAGGTTTAGGGCAATGGAGTATCCAAAAGGGCTTAGGGAACTGGGCAATGCCAGGATGGATTTGTACAAATGCAAAATACATTTTAAGCTGTTCATCGTTCAGCGGAGAAAGTTTTGTGCAACTTTGCAGGTAACATTGGAAAAACACAAATCCTTCAAACTACATTTTTTTAAATACCCTAAAGCTGGGAAAGAGTCCTTATTTTAAGACTTTGAGGCCGATATGAAGAAAACACCAGTTCGTTCAATCACACTCTTGGAAGATGCCTTTAAGCCATGCTTTTAAGGAACATTACAATTCTCAAGAACACTGTCAGAGGCACCATATTCTGGCACCTCCCTGGTCTGCTGCTCCCACTATTACCAGCTCCTGCCACCTCTGCTTGCCTGCCACTATTACCTGCTCCTGCCACTTCTCATTGCCTGACAGCATTACCACTATTGCCATCTCTTCTGGTTCCTGCCACCTCTCGTATTGCTATGTCATTGTAAAGGGAAAACACATGATTCCGCAGCTAAATCTCAGCATAAACATTTCTGTGTCTCCAATATTTTGACCTATTCTAGTGCCCTTGTACTCAAAAATATTTGTGGCTATTGTTTCTTTCAACTACACTGCAATATTTATTTCAAGATAAAACTTGTCTCTCCCTCTTATATCTTATATCTTATATATCCTTTTCCCTAAAAACACACTCAGCTCTTTCTATCTACTCCAGCACACAGTAACAAATACCTGCTGGGAACACTGCCTCTTATAGTTAGAGTGCTGGCACATAACAAAGACTAGAGATGTGCATTCGGATTCGGACGAACCTGCAAATAAACAAAATTCAGTTGATTTAGCGGTTTGTCCGAATCCAAAATAACAAATTTATTATATGCCCGAATATACCAAAACTATAATCGGGCATACATAAATTCATTTGCAGAATGCGTGGTGGCCATATTGGCCACCACCATCTTTGAGTATATCTTGGTATATACTAAGATGGCGGAGCCCGAACGTATGATACACTCAATGAACGTAAGATACACTCAAAGATGGCGGTTATGGCCGCTGCTCATTCTGCATTTTCAGTGTGTGGTTTCGTATTTGGAGGCTCGTTGCCTCCGAATCCGAAACAGCAGAAAATGTGTTTTTGTCTTTGATGAAACTAATGGAAATGTTTTTTATTTTCATTTGTTTTGTCAGAAAACAAATGTTTTTGCCGTGCACATGTCTAACAAAGACCCCATTTATGGCCACTCTAAGCCATCTGACCTAAGTTGAGAAGACAGGAAATTCATTATTAGCAGTTGGTTGTGTTGGTGATGAATGGCCACATTCATTGGCTATTTTTCCTAATCACGAATGAGGTGGATTTGCATCAAACCAATGCTTGATCTGAACCCGAGCCTTATCCCTGTACATATATAAAATAGTAAGCACATCCCATGGAAATTGTTGACTTTGTAAACATATTTGAACGGGCAAACATTATATCATCACTTACCCTTTTCGCTGCCACCAATGCAAGGTTCATATTAGCACCAGCATGGGCTTTTAAACACACACTGGGCTGCTATAGGGCATGGCCCCCCTGTTAGCCCCCTATGTGATAGCAGTAAAGTTATGCGTTAAATAAAGTTTTCAAAAAATTAGGTTAAATAAAATAAATTAAAAACCCCACTCATGTGAACATTAATGCATGCATTTGGTGCGCCTACATATCAAATAGATGATTGTGCCATACATTTTAGATATTGCAGTGCATGCCGGAGTGAGAGCAATAGTTCTAGGGCCATTATTTATTGTTAACTTAAACCTGTAAAGGCTTTTAAAGCATTGCTTATGGACAATGTTGTGTGCCAGATTTGAAGATGTTTCATGCAAATTTAAGACTTGACATGTTTTGGTATCTATTTAGCTCTTCTTTTTTATCTTACCAAAAAAACAGGAAATCTATTTTGCTTGTATGCCTTAAAATTAACTATAGCATATTTTGTTACTGAAAATTTGGGTCTGATAAACAGTTTCTATAATAGCATGCAGCATAAAAGATGCAAATTTCAACTACCACCATGTTATTCTCCAGGGTCTCTGCTTTCTTGAAATATTCATTTTTACATGTGTGCCCCACAAAAAATGCAAAAATGGCTCTGGCGGTGAAATAGTTAAGCAGTTCTTACAGATAAAGGCTATATGCATGAAGTTAATAAAAACATAACATAAGGGAAATGTACCTTTCTAATAATTTATTCAACAAAGCAATTAATAGATGAAATGGTGTACTGCAGAGGAAGTAAGATAATCAAATATTCTTGGTCTAGGAAGCTGGTGTTTCCCTTTAGCAGAAATTATTTCTTGTAGGCATTTTGCATAACTGGCCACCAGTCTCTGACCACTTTTCCATGCAAAAATGTTTTTAAATGCAAAAGTTTTAAGACTTTTGTGGGTTACCTTGCTTGAACTGCCTGTTTGAAATCCTTCCACAACATGTCACTCATATTTATATCAGGAATTTGGCTAGGTCACTTCCTGATCCTCCATTTCTTCTTTTTGAGCCATTCCTTGGTGGATTTTCTGTCAAATAAATAAATATGCCTAAGATTAATACATGTTATAAAACCCTTCCCTAGCAGCTGTACAAATATAAAAAAACAATAATACTAATATAAAAGGCTATAAATACAATGAACCCTATATTATTCGTAAATAATAAATATAGATAGATACTTTTTGACCTGGTTAATAAATTAAGCTGTTAACATTAGGAGGAGAGTTGTATCACTTTTTGGCTGCTCTGGTAGAGTGGATCTGGCACATTACCTTTCTAAATCCAGTTTAAAGAGATCTTGTGGAAACAACTTGTACTTTGTGGAAAAAAACTTGAAGTTTGTACTGAAGCACTTTTTTGACATTTTAATATTTAAAAAAAACATTTATTCTAGCATGTTGTCTTTTATGAACATTATTGTGTTTTTGCGCAGTTTACTAAGTGGATAGGTATCTGCACTGATTATTTGTTTTACTGATTGATCATCACTGTTTATACATTGTTTGTGCTTTGCTAGTGTGTTTCAGATCATTGCGTGGAAGATCATCTTAAACTTTCAGACAGCTAGCCTCCCATACTCTTTAAGCACACATTACTATGATTCTAAAATTATTTCATGACTGCAAGCTTCCCAAGCCCTGAAACAACCCCAAACCATAACAGTCCCACCACTATACTTTAAGGTTTATATAAGGTTCTTCTTCTTTGTGCCTTACATTACAATTAACAAGTAGCACAGTGCTTAACCTCTGAAACTACCTGTAGGAAAAAAATATATAACTGCCTAATGCACACACAAAAATACCTATATAAAACAAATGTGCATCAATACAATGTGTATGAGACCATGAATAAATAATCTGTAAAAACACTTTTAACAATGTTTTTCAAGAAATGTTTATCAATAAATATTACAACAAATTAGTGGAATAAATCAGTTTTTGTGCACAAAGTTTGCAAAAAATACTTTGCAGTTACCCCTAGCAACTATCATTGAAACAAACTAAAACAAGTATATAAACAATAACAAAATCACCTTCTAATCCATTGTGCAAAAACAAAGTTCCCAATATTTACAGTAACCATCAGTTAGCAATATTAAACAAACAGTAAATTCCTCCTGTGCAGATGCACCCTCAACACTGAAAAAAACCATCTTCTGTAATTGTGGACTCCACCTTCGTGATTACCCTTCCTTCAACAATGGCACCTTTTATTAATGACCAAATACACTTATTCCAACAGATGAACTCCAATCCACTAATCCTCCTTTCAATGATCTCAGAAAGGACAAACAAAGTGGCTCCCAGAATAGTATAAAACACATTATTGAATTTAATAAAATTTAAATTAACTTACATAAAATAACGTCACAGCCAGCACTAGTATAACAGTGCAGTAGCAGTGATGTCTTCTGTTCTTGTAACTTTGATTCATCAGTTCACAGCTCATTGTTCCACAAGACCGGGTCTTGTTTATGTTTCTTCGAAAAATATATTCTTGCACTAATGTTTTTGGACAGCAAAGGCTTTTTTTCTGGCACACTGCCTGTCCAGACTGAATTAGTGCAATCTCTTTTTGATTGTAAATGCATGTACTTTTTACTTTAGTTTGACTCGAATATTGGCAGTTTGTGTGTTCGGTGCATCCCGAACAAGGCACTGTGCCTTGTAAGCCCTGATTGGCTAAAGCCTTGCACCTGACCACAGAGAACTTTGAAGCCGTGATTTGGCAAAGTCATGATGACTCTGCCCAATCATGGCTCACCTGTCACAACGGTAAACAGTTGGGTGGAACTAGCTGTCACTGCTAGGCCCGCCCAAATTTTTATGTGTTACCGGTGTTCTATCGAAAGCTCCGACTTGTCGAGCTCTGCGACTCGGCATGTCACATCCGGTGACTGCCAGTAGGAGATGTACAGCAGATGGAGCTAGTGCGCATGGACCATGGGCGGTCGTCGTTTTTTAAAAATGATTTCTATTTATTTGTTATTGTTTTATTTTTTATTTCGTCGAGTCGTCGTCTTCGTGGACAATGCTGGACATCATGATTGACCCTGGATTACATCGATGGATCAATTCTTGGGTTTTTACTCATTCACAAGGGGAGGGGCGGCATCTGAGTGCCCCTTTATTAAAGGGGTACCCTGATGTGAATGAGCCCCCTGGCCGCACCCCCATATGGGAGGGAGCGGGGGGTGCTTGCTCGTCCCCCCCCTTTCCGGCCCTGCCAGGCCTATGCTCGGATCAAGTGTTTGGTATGGAATTTTAGGGGGGACCCCACGTGTTTTCCCCCATTTTTGGGGGTGGGGTTCCTCCTTAAAATCCCTGACTTTAAGGGGGAACCCCACACACTTTTTTTTACATGGGGTCCCTCCTCAATATTTCTACCATACCCTAAGGGTCTGGTATGACTTTGAGGGGGAACCCCACACACGTTTGTTTTGTTTTATTTTACACGGGGTCCCTCCTAAATATTCCTACCAGACCTTAAGGGTCTGGTATGACTTTTGGGGGGAACCCCATGCTTTTTCTTTTTAATTTGGTCCCCTCTAACTTTAAAACCAGACCTAAAGGGTCTGGTATTGTTTGGGAGGGTGAACTGCACGCATAAAAAAAGAAATGTTGTCATTTTTTTTCTTTAGAAATGTCAGTTTTGCTGCAGCAGGGTCTATACATCGTAAAGATTTGCCACTTTATAGGCAGTTTAAGGGGACCCCCCAGGCACCATATTTAAAGTAATGTGTTATTTTTATTGTTACCCTTTAAGTTATGTTAAAACCACTGCTGCTTTGAAAACAATATTTTTTAAACGTTTTTCCCCCCTTGATTCCTGTCCCCCAGGGCAGTACCCGGATCCCCATACACCTGTTATGGCCAATAACTTTCATACAAGTTCCTCTTAAAGGGAACAATTGTTTTTGAAAGTTCTACTCCCATAGACCTGCATTGAGTTCGAGTTTTAATTAAAACTTTTTGGATGTTCGAATTCGAGCCAAACTCGGACCTGTTCGGCTCATCACTATTTGACACCAACTGATGCAAGTGTTATCTGCAGATCCAAATTAAAGGTTGGGTTCTAGGAGACCTCCTGGACAAATTGTTTAAATTATTTAAAATATAATCTATTTGTTGAATATTTCCCTTACATTGGAATAATTGATTCAGATAATTTGGTGATCTTTTTAAATCCCTTACAAGACGCATATGCAGCCACATCCTACTTTTTGAGGGTCTTAGAGAGCTCTTTTTAACCTTTGCATGATGACACCACACACATCAATAGCAAAAAGAACACCAGACCTTGGATACTTGAGGTTTAAATAAGACAGGCTCCATCTGTTTAAGAAGTGAACAATCTAGGACAACATAGCTGAAGTGGAAAGTGAGCTGAATTGGACTTATTTCTATGGCCTCCAGATATGTGCAATCTCCGTTCTTCTATCCAGTATGACTAAATGTTCTAAAGCTAATAAAAGGCATTATAATTTATAAAGTATAAGTCTGTGAAAATCTCACAAAAGTATCTAATAGGGATAAGATTCGGGTTCACTGCTACCATGGGCTTGTGGCGAATCCCCAGGATTCGCACAGTTTGCTAATTGTGAACTTTTGGATGAAAACTTTGCAGGTTTGCCAGAGGAACACCTATTAAGCAATGCATAGCATTTGCCCCTGGTTATATGACTCACAAAAGCCAATAATTTGAAGGAGTGCATAACCCAGCTCATTTTCTCTAAACGGGTGAGTTCACAGCAACCACATTTTTAGTGTGTTGGAGGTATAAGGGACAGCTGACAGTTCTGTGAAGCCGGAGATGCGGTCAAAAATGCAGTGCATCCCTAGCTTCTCTTCTCCCACAGGGCACCAGTCTGTGTCCCTCTGATCCCCACTGCTCTCCCCTGCCTGTTTCAACAGAGGCAGCAAGGATTGGAGGACACACAGATACAACTGCCAGCACCCAGCGGGGAGGAGAGAAGCTGTCCGGGGGCTGTGGAGGGGGAGAGCTCAACCTTCTGTGACAGGTGGAGCAGTCAGGATAGAGAACGGAGCACAAACGCTCAGCAATCAGTACTGATCACTGAGTGTTTGTAAATAACTGGGACATAGTAAGCTTACTGTGCAAATGCTAGCAGATTGGAGTTACATAAGCAACATTCCCAATTCACCCTGTTTCCAATCATGATGTCCCGTGCCCCCCACAGGTATCCCATCACCTCCGACCACTTATGTGCAGAAGAATTGAAAACTGCCCATCCAGTCGTCATCCTGTTCCCTGAAACCCGGGAACTAACTAGCCCTGCAAGTTAGCTTCCAAAGAAAATGGACACACAAAACGGATCATACTAATACAGAGCTGGAAGACTCGGCTCCTGTTCAAAAAGAAGCAAACAATACTTTCCAGACCATATCACAAAATGGGTCATAGCAAATAGGGAGCAGTTATTTAGGACTGATGCACAAAGGAAAAAAATAAAACCTTTCCAAAAGAGCTCTAAAAGCAGGTCATACCAAAACAGAACAGACAACACTGCCTAATAATAGCAGTCAGTGTTCCAAGCCAGATAACTTGATATGTCATAGTTCTTAGGAGCGAGAATATTTTAAGATGTTTAATCCACACAACTTTGCACATTAGTTTCACACCATTTCTACAGAGTTAATAGCTCATAATTTGTCACAAAGAAAGAACCAATCATGGTGCTGTGTATATAACTGGCAACTCAATCCTCATATGGTATTGGCTGTAACTGTTTCCAAAATAATCTGATTGGCTGTATGGTGCTACTTTACACTGATGTCAAGGCTTCTGTTCCCATTCCCTTAACCCCATAAAGCAAACAGCCATATTTCCTTTCCATCCACCAATGACTATTTGGTGCTGCTTTAGAGCTCTTCATTTCAAAAAACATAAAAAAAAACATTTTATTTTAAACATTTTCCTCACTCCGGCTAACAGAAGTATTTGCCTGGTGCTCATAATTTATTTTCAGTATATTGCTGTTTACTGTGATTACAGCTTTTTGCCCCTTACATTTAACATACAAAATACTGTTTAAAATAAAAATAGTTTTGCACTAAGTTAAAAAAAGTAATAATAATGCTTTCAGGAGAGTAGCCAAGTATGGCTGAAGTGAACTGCTATGTGTTTATCTTTGATGATTGGTTTATTTTTGTGGTGACATTCAAGGTTAATCCTTCGAACTGTCACTAAGGTGCTTATGGAATCTGAATTTAAATAAACCCATGTAGACCAAAGAGCCAGGTATCAAATGCATTTCTTTTGAACACAAGGAAGTAACATCACTTTCTGTTTCTGGAGTGCATGCTATAGACTTAGAGCCATGGAGCTTTTGCAACTTTTTCCTTGCACAGTGAACATGGCTCTATTTGGGTGGGTCCTTTCTTTATAATGTTTTTGGTAAGGCTTGCCTGTTTTTCAGCCATGGTAGGCTGTTTATTATGACATGAGCAATTTGTGCCCTGGAAAATGCATGCATGGCCAATGAACAGGTGGGATGGCCTTCGTAGAGATGAGCTTCGGATTTGGGTCAACTGAGAGTTTAACCCAAACCCAGGCTGTCTGCAGTTTTACAAGTGGATGAAATAGCTGGCCAATTCTTGGCCAAACCACCCGCCTGAGCTCTTTGGCTGATATGTGTTAACAAATATTAGCCGGGTATCTGTCATTTTACACTGGTTCCACTATAACCATTAAATGACAGGAAAGGGAAAGAAGCAAATGTGTGCTCCCCATACGCCAAACCACCTAGGAACCAAACTTTGCTCAGTTTCCTCATCCCTACTCCCAGGTGGACCTTGTTGGTTCTCATCATATGTGTACATGCAGTATACCTGTGGTTTACACAGTGTGGTTGCTGTTATGTGTCATCACCCTTAAAAAGGAGGACTTCATGGCTCTGGAACGTTGGTTGCTATGGAATTTAAGTAAACGTTCTGCTATTTTGCTTCTCTGCATTTTTGAGTGCTGCCTATCTTCTAACTCTGTCTTTGTACAGGACCATCGTTGGTTGAGCACTCTCTCTATTGGCTGTGTTCAAAAAGGTGGGGCACAATACTGAATGTGAGCTTTTTGTTGCCATCTGTGGGGAAATATCTATAACAGAGCCCCACATAGAAGTAAAAATCTGACAGGGGTTCTAATTCTTACCCACTGCATTCACAACTGAAAAAATGTTTTGGCTAAACACATTACACTTCAACACATGTACATGCCTATGTATATTCTAGTTTATTTTATAGCTTTTCTATTTGTATATGTGTTTATAAAAGTAACTCAGGTTTTCAAAACCAAATACAATTTATTAAGCTTTTTGTTAACAAGACTTCATGGTATTGATTATGCTTATACATGTATCATCTACAAAGTAAAACTAAGGATTATACAAGATGTTATTTTTCATTGTACAAATAATAAATAAGCTTTGTCTCATCTAATGCCTTATAATGTCAAGAGAAAAGTACATCTGTTGGTATAATTCTTGTAAGCCAGCCTTTTTCAGTCCCAAGCTGCTTCTGTGTTTTTCAACTCTATTTGTCTGATCTGACCTTTGGATTTGTAATCCATAAACAATCTGGTATTAGCTGACATTACATATAGACATTAATCAATGCTTTATCAGTGTTATCTAATCTGGCCTTTAATGTAAGTAGAGGCATTTTTAGTAACTTTGGCAAGTTTGAATCAAGAAGAGATGATCTTTGCCACTCGGCACAATGAAATGTCAATATATGTTACAAAGTCACAGCCTTGGGACAATTTCAAGAAAGGCAAAAATAATTTTTTAGCTGTGGGTGTCTTTGTCTTTACTGCTGAATATGTGACTCCAGAATACAATGACATTGACATGTGTGGCATTTTCAAACAACATGTTTCTTTATGGATCACAGTGCTATTCTTTCTACATTCCATCTTTATATAGTTCATTATTAATCAACCAACAATAACATGGCTCCACATATGACACTGTTTTCCTTAAACATTTAGAAATGTATTGTATTTACATTGAATTTAATTGTTTTTACATTTAAGCCCTAACAGCATGTGCATATGTGGTTGAGAGGAAATTCCCCTATGATTATGTGATGTGCAGTGAGGGAAAGACTTCCAAATCTGTGAAATGACACACTTCTTCTTGTTGGATGATGCTGGGTAATGACACAGGGTGCACATTCAATATGGCTAGCTGCTTACGGTAGGGAGCAGTTGTGTTCTGTGTGTATTAAAGGGTTGATGGTTTCTGTCTAAGCAAAAGTGTTCCTTTGCCGAGCAACAGGAGGACGCCTCTTCAAATCAGATTGCAAGTGCAGCCAAGATGTCATTAGGGATGAGTGAATCATCACATTGTAAATTACTGAATTTACATTGGTATTTGGGATTCCACACCACAGTAAAGTCATTGGGGGGGGGGGTCTTGAAAATCACATATGGCCATGTTTAAGGCTAATAGGCAAGAGATTATAAAACAAAGGTCATGGGGAGCTGGCACTGCCATGATGAGCATGTACCAATGCAAAAAAGTAGCATTACCTTTAAGCAGGGAGAGGGTCCTCCTTTTTATTTGACTTTAAGGGCGATATGAGAAAAACGCCTTTCCAGTGTAATATTGTACAATATTTTAAGCTACATGTGGTATTATGGTGGAACTCATCTGTGGTACTAGAATGAAGATTCCTTAATAAAGATTAATAAAGATTTGATCGGTGTCACCTGTGTTTGTGTGACAGTTTCCTATAGCTTTTAGATCTGTTGTGGCTGCTGCTCCCACTTCTCAATTCATTCCTGTTATTTTGTTTCAAGTAATGAATCAGAATGCTGCTGTATTAAAGCCAAGCAATAATGTAAAAGTAAAAAAATGTATTTCACGTGCAAAATATGTGATTCCATAATTTGGTTTTGCTGACACTGACTGCAAGAATTGTACTGTTCCTGAGGGCAGTGCCAGGTTCTCATGCCCTTTGTTTAACAATCCCTTGCCTATCAGTACTGAAAATGGGTAGAATTGATTTACCACATGTGCCCCAATAAACTTCAATGAGGTTTGGATTTAAGTTCACAATTTTCAGACTTTACGTTGGGTTAGACAAGCCATCTACAAACTAAACCCAAACACATTTGCTCATCCCTACTGACTAGTATGCATGGGCCCTAAGACTGGAAGTGATACGGAGAATGTTTACCCTAACCCGTGTTCAATTGTAATAGAGTGCCATTTAACTAATTATTGTATAACATTATATCAAAATAATAAAACTTCAAAAACATATATGAAAATAATCATTGTATTTTCATTAATTTAAAAGGTCTGTAGAACCTAAAGTGATATTTTTGCTGTAAATGGAGAAATGAGGCAGCACTTGGCTTAGTTTATGTACAGTATGTCTTAGATATTCTGACTGAGATCTCCTCGTCTTTCCTGACCTTCAATCAATTTGCTCCTGCTCACCTCAGAGTGTTGGATGTTCCTGCCTTACAAGTTCCAGCTACTTCTGTTGCATTCTTCATAAGATAGAATTAATAGAAATCCAATATTGAGATCAGAAACCCTTTAAAATTGGCAATAGCAGGTGTGTAGATCCTGGACAGAAAACTTATTGTCTGCTTTGGCCATGCATGGAAGTCACTCCTTTTCCTTAGGTGTGACAAAGCTGGTACTTGATGATTAGGTGCTCAGGCACCCATTGTGTCACACAGTGGTGGACAGAAAGCTCTAACAACAAAACTTGGAGATTCAGTTGGCAGGGATTGAATTTTGGCTCTGTCCTAGTGAATCAGACACAATTCGAGCCAAAAGTGGCCGTGCTGGCACCACCACAATTGACAAAAGTAAATTTTTCAATTGATTTTTGTAAAAGGAGCCAGGTGGAAGATTATTGTCTGATCAGTGACTGAGGCCATTCAGTTGCAGTCACTATTTGGGTACTGTGATAGCTGCCGGTGCGGTCTGTCAGAATACAATAGCCGGCAGGGGATATTCCTTTTTCCACTCTTTTTAGTGTGGATACAGGAATTTTATGTATCCTTAACTCAAGAGTTACATTTTGTTAAAAAGCATTAACGTATCTAAACTATTGAAAACACTGTACCTTATTTGTACATCACTCAGCTGTTGATCCTCAAATCATCTCTAAATTCATGCTGACACTGTCCTTCCTTCTGTAGGGTGACTACAATCTCATATTTCCTTTACTAATTTGTATTGAGATTGTAGTCCATAATAGGAGTGAGCTTAGAGCAGTGGGTACATTACACCACACACAGGGACCATGGGGAAAACAAGTAGCTACCCTCCAGAAGGAAGGACGGTGTCAGCACCAATTCAGAGATGATATGAGGATCTACAACCAAATGATGCACAAAATCACATACATTTCTGTTAATAGTTAGGGTACTTTAATGCATTTTTAAGATTTATCCCCTGGGTTTAGTGTAATTTTAAAGTGTATGGCCAGCTTAAGAGAAAGCTTCTGCCATGGATATGGGGGGAAAGGGGAGGGGGCTCAAAGAAAGATTAGTATGTGTGAATGGAAAGGTTAACATCGTCTCACGCTGCGTGGTGTGGTCACGCCCCCTCTCTGGATATAGCATATTTAATGACCGTGGCTGCGGCATGTTGTATATCCGTGGCTTTGGAGGAGTGTGTCTGCTCGGACAGGATAGAGGATTTCACCTCACCTTCTAATAGTATTTCTGTTGCCATTTGGGACTATATACCAGCAGTGGTTACGGAAACATAACTTTCTCCACATGTCAAACACTCAATTGGGTTTTTTTACCTTTGCACATTGATATACATGTATTGCTGTGTCACACATTTGTTTTCTATTACATACATTTATTCACATTATGTTATTATTACATGTTACACTTAATTTAATATATTTATATTGCTTATTTTTATATTCATCACTACTATTTATTTATTAATTTATTAAATTTTTTAGATGTTCTCTACTTTCATGATTTCACCGCACTTTTCTCACATACTTTGTAGTTTGGGCATATCCCAATGCTGCTATTAAATATTTATAACTTTAATATAACTCAAATAACAATTATAAACACAACATTAATGAATTATATATATTGATTGGTATTTATTTTAATCACAGTATATTTATTTCACCATCATGTCTTTATTTGTATCTAATCTATCAGATTATATACATTGTTAATGGATATTATTGTTATTATCATTGTCTCTTATGATGCTCATATACTATATACATCTTCTAATTGCATTATTGACAATTTAGAACACGTCTGGTTGCCTTCCCTTGTCTTCTCCTCTTCCTGTGGCCAGCTTCCCATCATGACTTCCCCTTCAGAAATCCAGGGATTCAACCTACTTTTTGGTCTTCTGATTGATCTCTCGTTGGCTGGTCTATGTCAAGTTGCAGGTTTATGAATTTATATATACATTTTCCACATATTTACACATATATGTATTTTTCGTATATTGTCTATGGGGTCTATTCACAAAGCTGCCGAGGGCAGCCGAGTGAATGACCGATCAGAAGTGAAGTGAGCCAAACACTGTTCGCCTATTCACTTCAGGCTGGTACGGCTGATTTCAGCCGCATATCGGCTGAAATCAGCCGTACATCGGGGGGCTTCGCGTGGCTTTGAGTCGGCCGAACATGCTCAGCATGTTCGGCCGACCTGAAGTGCAGAAGGAGTTTGACTCAGCCGATCCAACATCTGGATCGGCTGAGCTAAACCTCTGGCAGGCTACTCGCTGCCGTTCGGTCTATTCTCATAGATGCCGAACAGCAGTGAATGAATAGCCGAATGCCGCCAAGCGGCATTCGGCTCGGCTGTTCTGCTCGGTCTATCTGTGGGACCGAGAAGAACAGAAAAACAGATAAAAAAGTAGAAAAATAAAAACAGAAAACGATTGTGCAGAGCTAGCAATGACAGCTAGCTCCGCCCAACATTTTTCTACTGGCCGGCGGTTCTGCTGCCGGCAAAAAAAAAATGTGTGTAATATATTTTGAATGTTTAGATACATGTCAACATAGTTACTGATTTGGTCTATGTTGATTAGTTCTCTAGGATCAAAGTCCTCCTATGGAAAGTCTTATTCTAGGCGAAACATGTTGAGGCATCCAAAGAAAGAATAATATCATGTTCTATCTTTCTTATGACTAGTTAGGCGACTGCAACTATCTGTATTAACTCAATTGGGTCATGCACAATTTTGTATCAAGTCTGTATAAAACAATACTTGTTTTTAATCTATTGTAATAAATTATTGTAAGGCATTTTTTCTACGCAACTGTGGCTCACTGGATATATTCAATTTTGTGGACCATTCTCTGTAAACCCTAGTTTACCCTAGTTGGGGTTGTGCGTGAAAATCCCAGTAGATCAGCAGTTTTTGAAATACTCAGACTAGCCCTTCTAGCACTAACAACCATGCCATGTTCAAAGTCACTTAAATCTCCTTTCTTCCCCATTCCGATGCTCGGTTTGAATTTCAGCAACTCGTCTTCATTACATCTAGATCCCTAAATGCATTGAGTTGCTGCCATGTGATTGGCTGATATGCAATTTGTGCTACCAAGCAATTGTACCTAATAAAGTGGACCGGTGAGTGTAATTGCAGGTAGACAGAATTGTTTAATAAAATAGTTAATGTAAACCACATATATTTAATTCAGTTGTCGAAAATCTTGTAATAATAGAATGACAACAGCAGGTTAAAGTGTGCCATTACATTTTAAGAGAGTCATTAGACTGTACTAAAGTATAGAGCATTATTCCTAACACTGAAAAAAAATATGCTTTAGAAAATTATAACATTACTGTGCTGACAAAATGTCTTAGCAAGAAAGGTGCCATTTCTCAAATAAATCACTTTAATTATTTCCTTATTTTGATAAACCACTACGATCTGCAGATGCAATTAACATGACATCTGGCAAAGTAGGGGGTTCTAGCAGTTATTATTCCATTGTTGCTCATTAGTAATCATTAATAAGAGGTGCACAAATCAGCCAATCATCAATTTTCTCTTGGCTTAGATGGTATTGTCTGATGACATATATTTATTCATTTATTGTTACTGCTTTTACATATTTATTTACAAATGAATACTAATTATGCAAAATAATATTTCCAGACATAAATGTAAAACATTTTACAAACTTACCTGAACTAAAGACAAAATTGTTAGTGTATGTGGATATTTTGTTTTACAAGTCATACTTTCAAGTGATAAACTGAAGAGGTGGCACACCTTTGTCTTTCACTAAAACAGCTGATAATGTAAAATGGTATTGAGTAGGCCACCAAATTCAAAGAAGAAGTGGTGAAAAATTGTTTCCAACATTACCTCTCTATTTTCCTGGTTAAAATTGTGACAAAACATAAGGGAGCTGGTATGAGAGTAGGGGGCAAGGGAAAATTCTCAAAATATTCTTGTGACAATCATCAAAAATGGGAATTGCACTCACTTTGGGGAGATTTCCTCTCCTTTCCTGCTGTATATCTCCCTAGTAGGACATAGAGGGGTGCTTTAAAGAGAATCCGAATTCCACAGCTTAATGCATAGAAAATAAACAAGCAATGTACTTACCTTTAGATGCACTAAATGAATTTCATGTTTGTGCAAAATATAATATGAGCACATAGCTAAAAACTTTCTATGGAAGAATACCCTTTAGACCAATGGTTGGCTAGACAAAGCCATGTGTATACTTTCATGATAACACATAGGGGTTTATTCACTAAGCTGCCGTAGGCAGCCGAGTGAAAGACCGGCCTGAAGTGAAGTGAGCCGAACGCTGTTCGGCTATTCACTGCAGGCTGGTACGGCTGATATCAGCCGCATATCGGCTGAAATCAGCCGTACATCGGGGGGCTTTGCGTGGCTTTGAGTCGGCCGAACATGCTCAGCATGTTCGGCCGACCTGAAGTGCAGAAGGAGTTTGACTCAGCCGATCCAACATCTGGATCGGCTGAGCCAAACCTCTGGCAGGCTACTCGCTGCTGTTCGGTCTATTCTCATAGATGCCGAACAGCAGTGAATGAATAGCCGAATGCCGCCAAGCGGCATTCGGCTCGGCTGTTCTGCTCGGTCTATCTGTGGGACCGAGAAGAACAGAAAAACAGTTAAAAAAGTAGAAAAATAAAAACAGAAAACGATTGTGCAGAGCTAGCAATGACAGCTAGCTCCGCCCAACATTTTTCTACTGGCCGGCGGTTCTGCTGCCGGCAAAAAAAAAGAAAAAAAAAGCCTAACTCTCCCAGGCGCTCCGGGAGTCTTTTTCTTTTTTTTTCTTATTCTCAGAATAGAAAAAATAAAGTTTTGGCCATATAAATGCATTGCTAGATTCCTACTGGCTATTTCAATTTGCAATAGCCAATAGCAAACTAGCATTGTAGCCGCCCTCTGCTGCTGTCAATCAGTAGTGGACCTGATGGAAAACTGCAGCAGGGGGCGTGTGCAATGCTAGTTTGCTATTGGCTATTGCAAATTGAAATAGCCAATAGGAATCTAGCAATGCATTCCTATGGCCAAAAATGTTTTTTTTTCTATTCTGACACGGCTGTCAGAATAAGAAAAAAAAGAAAAAACTGTGTTTTTCTCCTTGGCGCCCGGTAGACTCCCGGAGCGCCCGGGAGAGTTTGCTGTCTGTAGATCAGTGTCCCTGGTTATCTGGTAACCATGGACGCTGATCTCTCTGCAAGTGGCCGGAGCCAGCCGTAACATCACGGCTGGCTTCACCCAGCTGTCAGAAGCAGGCTGTCGGCCGACCAATGGCCGGCCGCTCGGCCAGCTTCGGCTTTCAGCACGGCTCATCCAAACCGAGGCATATGCGTTCGGCTCGACTGAGCTGCTCGGCCAAGTTTTGGAGCTGTACGGGCTATAGTGAATAGTGAATAGGTCCTGGGGCTGAAGCTAGCCGAAGGATCGGCCGGAGCTACGGCTAGATCCTTCGGCTGCTTCGGGAATAGACCCCATAGTGAAGGAAATGAGACATATTGCAGGAAAGAAAGGGATCCAACACTCCTTTGCAGCACACATTATAAGGTGTCCATACACCTGCTGATTATTGTACGATAATTGTGGGTGATCCCGCAATTGTGCGATAATCGGCAGGTGTATGGGCAGCATGCGACTGCATCTACTGTACGGTCGCACAACTTTCGTCTTCATAGCACGCTGGAAAACCCAATGAAAATCGGACGATTTTCAGTGGGTTGGTAGCGTACTTGGAAGACGAAAGCCGCAAGGGCCGGTGTGCGCAAGCGCACACTGCCCGCTCAGCATTGCAATCATCTGTAAGCCCTCCCGTCAGCAGGGAGGGCTTGTGATGATCGCAAGTACGATCGGCCTGTCCAAGATGGGCAGGTCGTATGACATTTTAATGACCTTACAACCATCGCACAACAAAAGTTGTGCGATGGTTGTAAGCTGTATGGCCAGCTAAAGAAGGCAAATCTGCAGCTGCTATTCTGATGGCTCCAAGAAGATTGGGACACTAAAGTAATTTCTTTAGTTTTTCTAATTTCTTGGGGAAATGTTTTTTTTATTGTTTTACTATGTTTTAGAAATAAATACAGAAACAAAATTAAAAAGAATACAATCAAGCACACAAAATAAGCAGGGGAAACCTGCAAGTAGAATCTATAAGAACAGTACAAAATACAAATAAAGGACTTGAGAAAATGTTTAAAAGATCTTTTTTTTCCCACTTTCTGTTTATGTTGCCTTGTAATTTATATTAATATTTTCCATATACAAATTACAATAAGCATATAACATACATATTTATTATATTGGCTTGATTGGATAGTACTGTGCCAATGACTTAGAGAAAAGTATTGTTGTCCATTGAATCATTTTTGTAAATATTGTTAGATTGAAGTTAACCATAGAAGCATCTAAGGCAGCTAATAAAGCAAACCCAATGGATACCCTCCTAACTCCTTTTAATTATCTCCTTTCTTCGATTGCTCTTTTTATTACCTTTGGCCCACACTCCTTGATATTATCCTTTTCCAGCAATACTTACCCTATTTGAAACCTTAATCACAAAGAATAGTTTCACTTTTGCTGTCAGATGTGGGAAAACCCCTGTGTTTGTTTAACGTTGTGCAATGTTGAATTTCAATTTTGGATAGAATCTCTGTCAGGTTTTTGTTGCTGTCTGTGTCCCTATTAGAAATATTTTTTTATCTCACTTCCTGTTCCTGTGGGAATGTAGGATGTCAGTAAAAATATTCCCAACAGGGACACTAACAGAAACAATTTGACAAAAGTTCTAGATTTGCCATGTTCTACCTAAACCATTTTTGTTGCAACTCAGAGTGGCTGATTTATGAAGCCCAACACGCACACGCGCAGGTTGCG
>NW_017309342.1:0-5986 GCF_000935625.1 Nanorana parkeri
AGAGAGGAGGGCATATGTAGAAAGCTCTTTGGCTTCGGGCGGAGTTTGATGTCGGCTGCGGCTGGAATGTTTTACCTATAAAGCTGTTTTATATTCTGTACATTGCCCTCTGTGTATATTAGGCCCCGCACCCTGCAGGAGCAGCCGCACCACCGCATTACCCGCATGCCACAGTCATATGCAACATGCATGGGCACCAATCTAATTCCAGAACCAATCAGATTCCAGCTTTCATTCCCCCAGTGCAGATGTATATATTGTGACACAAGGAAAGGGGAAACCATTGAGGGGCGATATATTTCCCCTCGATTCTCTATGTGCTAATCCAGTTGGAATCCAGGCCGGGTTTTCAGGGTAACTTTGGGGATCTGTGTAATCCGGTTCGGATTTTGTGTCTCACCTGTAAATGACTTGACAGGTGAAATAAAAGGGGAAGGCGGAGCATGACGGGGCTCAGACTAGCGATGGGCTCGGGCGTGTTCGCAGCTCCACGTGCCGAGCCCCCTCGGAAGCTGACAGCGCCAATCACAGGTACCGAGACATGTTCCAGGTCCGCAGCTGCAGAGATCGGGAAATGTTCAGTACCTGTGATTGGCGCTGCGGCGCTTTCGGCTTCCTGGCGGTCTCGGCACGTGTAGCTGCGAACACGCCCGAGCCCATCCTTAGCTCTGACCTGGGGCTCGGAGAGCTTTCTGAGAGTGCCGCAATCTGGAAGCTTTGTGAGTTAGGCCTCAGACACAAGAGACACAGTGGGTTCTGGCCCGATTCTGCACGTCTCCCTATGGAGCATCTGCGGGGCGAAGGTGGATGAGCGCAAGGTCTCTATCATCCACCAGCTCCGTGATGTCGTCATGGGGGAGGGGAAGAGGACTCCAGTGGCAACCTGTGAAGCTCTGGTGACCTCCATGCCCAAGAGGGTGAAGGCCGTGCTGGAAAATAATGGCGGCCACACAAAATATTGACACTTTGGGCCCAATTTGGACATTTTCACTTAGGGCGTTCTGGCCCGATTCTGCACGGGTGGTTGCAGCATTTTGTTTCGATGCCTTGCATTTCCGTGCGGCCCATCGCATTGCAGACGAAGGGCGTGGCTTATGGTGCCATTCACTTCAATAGTTGCCCACGCCCACTCCTGCCCCACAACATAGTGAGCCGGCCGCAATGCGATGCAATGCGTTCTGGCCAGAATCGGGCCGGAACGCACTGTGTCTGGTGTGAACGAGGCCTAAAAGTTTTCTGGAAGTACTTTGGTTTTGTGAGGCGGCTGAGAGGAGCTCCTCCCACCTCCTGGAGAGGAAACCCGTCTGTTAGATCCGGGAAGGATTTCTTTTCTGTTTTTTCTGTTGTACATAAATCAGCCGGCGGGAGGTTCCTGGATGTAACAGGCCGTCAAAAGACGTCCGGTTAGCCCCGCCCACTCGTGCGGGAAACAACCAAAATGTAAAAACAGGCAGCGATGCCTCTTTATATATAGCGATCCGCCAGCTACAGAGCCGACGGATCGCTTGTATGGGGTGCCGATCGGAGTGCCCCCTTCCGTGCCCCCCCCCCCCCGCTGGTCCCGGGCTCTGCTGTGCTCGGTGTGAGCCCGGCACCAGCACGGTGGACGCTGCATTACATCGATGAAGCCATTATTTTCTGGACTTATTAATAACTATTTGATTTAACCCTTCAGTGAATGGGTAGGGAGGGTACAAGTACGCCTTACTCATTCACAAGGTGGGGGGGGCGTCATCTGGGTCCCCCGATGCAAATAAGCCCCCTTGCCCGCAGACCCCCACAACCACCGGGTCATGGTTGTGCGGAAGAGGCCCTTGTCCCCATCGGCATTGGGACACCCTCCCAATGCCGAGGGCACGTGGCCTGGTAAGGAACATACAGGGTCACAGAAGGGAGAAGAGTTTGGAGAAGGGAACCGTCTAGGACAAAATAGCGGATGTGGAAAAATTCTCCAATTCGGCTCACTTTCCATTTCAGCGATGTTGTCCCGGATGGTTCACTTCTCCAAACCCTTCACCCTCCTGTGACTAACCTGTATAGATATCTATCTTCCCCTGCGAATCTCCGCTTTATTTACTTACACTTCACACAATTCAAAGGGACATCACTAACATCACTAACTGGCTTAATCATTGAATTATTTCCTTGACTGGTCGAATAAACGTCATGAAAATATTGCCACGGGTCTTCCACTTCTTTCTAACCCTGCCCATGTGTGTAAATATTGGATGATATCAGGTCATGTGACGACACAGAAGAAATGACACTTGGCTACAGTGTTACGTAGTGAGTGTACAGCTTGTATATCAGTGTACAATCCGGGGCCCCTGGCAGTATATCAGTGTACAATCCGGGGCCCCTGGCAGTATATCAGTGTACAATCCGGGGCCCCTGGCAGTATATCAGTGTACAATCCGGGGCCCCTGGCAGTATATCAGTGTACAATCCGGGGCCCCTGGCAGTATATCAGTGTACAATCCGGGGCCCCTGGCAGTATATCAGTGTACAATCCGGGGCCCCTGGCAGTATATCGGGGTACATTTCCTGTCCCCAACACACAGCCATTAATGTCTAAACCGCTGGCAACATAAGTAAGTACACCCCTAAGTAAGCATGCCCAAATTGGGCCCAATTAGCCATTTGCCCTCCCCGGTGTCATGTGACTCGTTAGTGTTACAAGGTCTCAGGTGTGTTACATTTGGTGTTATCGCTCTCACTCTCTCATACTGGTCACTGGAAGTACAACATGGCGCCTCATCGCCTCATGGCAAAGAACTCTCTGCAGATCTGAAACATAAAGATGGCCGAGACCCCGAAACTGAGCTGCAGCACGGCGGCCGGGACCATACAGCGGTATAACAGGACAGGTTCCCCTCAGAACCGGCCTCGCCATGGTGCACGCCCCCAGCGTCATATCCAGAGGTTGTCTTTGGGAAATAGACGTATAAGTGCTGCCAGCATTGAGGTTGTAGGGGGGGTTAGTGTGTCAGAGCTCAGACCATACGCCGCACACTGCATCACATTGGTCTGCATGGCTGTGGTCCCGGAAGGAAGCCTCTTCTAAAGATGATGCACAAGAAAGCCCGCAAACAGTTTGCTGAAGACACGCATTACTGGAACCGCGTCCTCTGGTCTGATGACACCAAGATAAACGCATTTGGTTCAGATGGTGTCACGCGTGTGTGGCGGCAACCAGGTGAGGAGTACAAAGACACGTGAGTCTTGCCTACAGTCACGCATGGTGGTGGGGGTGTCATGGTCTGGGGCTGCCGGCACTGGGGGGCTACAGAGGGATACATGAATGCTGACATGTGACATAGTGAAGCAGAGCCCCTCCCCCTGGAGACTGGGCCGCAGGGCAGTATTCCAACATGATAACCCCCCCAAACACACCTCCAAGACCACCACTGCCTGGCTAGAGAAGCTGAGGGTGAAGGTGAAGGTCTGGCCAAGCGCGTCTCCAGACCTGAACCCTATGGAGCATCTGCGGGGCGAAGGTGGAGGAGCGCAAGGTCTCTATCATCCTCCAGCTCCGTCATGTCATCATGGGGGAGGGGAAGAGGACTCCAGTGGCACTTACTTTTGTTGCCAGCGGTTTAGACATTAATGGCTGTGTGTTGGGGACAGGAATTGTACACTGATATACAAGCTGTACACTCACTACGTTACATTGTAGCAAAGTGTCATTTCTTCGTGTCACATTTCTTCACATGACATGATATCATCCAATGAGAGGGGGGGGACTCACTTCTGGGAGATACTGTATACACACGCCTCTGATTTATTCACTGCAGCTGTCATTTCACTCTTTGAGGTGATTGAACAGGGGGGGGGGGCAGATAGCTCGGCTTCCTCCCTGTCTGGCGTGGCAGTGAGTGTCACAGACATCTCCTAAAGGTCAGAGTAGCTATACCAGACATGGTGAGGGGTGCTTGTGGTGGCAGCTATCACAGGGAATGACCCTCAAAAGCAATCAACAGCATATGTAAGGACGCTGCAACTCAGCTGGAGAAGTACGCCGGAAGTCCCAGCAAAGACAAAGGCCACTCAGAGACCCTTTCCTCCATAGAATGAATAATAAAAGCCGCGCTGTGTGAATGAATCTACAAAGTATCAGATGCAATTGTTACTAGCTGTGAAACAATGCGATACAATGTGAAAAGAATTGTATAACCTGCTCCTCAGTGCAAATATGTTGCTACAAAAATGTCCGTAATCCTGAATCTTCTTCAGTCCGTTACGAAAATAGAAGATATAAAAGTGGATGTGAAGTAATCTCCGTCTCGTGTGACCATCACCAGAGACATCTTATAGAACGCACCTCACCTTTAGCAGAGGCCCCCCAGGATCTGAATGCGATGTTCCTCTGATTATAACCAGGTAGAGGAAGCACCTGATACCGAACACCTCCCAGTGATTCCCTCCTCTCAGGCACAGACTCCTATTAGCAGCCTCAGGAGTTGAAAGCAGTCAATTTATCCAAATGGACCGCGCATCAAATAAAAAGGGGAAACTCGCAGTGCAGATGGTTTTAAAAAAGTATAATACTTTCTTTAAAAAGATCCTACTCGCATTTCATTGATAAAACAACTTGATAGGCAGCCACAGACGCTGTGTGCGATCGTTCAGCTCCTATGCTCCACCCTACGTACATTACATAATGAGGTGCGTGACTTCATCAGGGGTGTGGAGACAGGAGCTAGACCCGGCGCGGTGGCTTAACAATCACCATAGCGACTCAGGCGGCCGCTGTGGGGCCCGGGACACAGGAGGGCCCGGCCTGGACATTCCTGATGCCCCGCGGGCCGCCTGGGTTGCTTTGGCATCTCACGCTGCTGGCTGTCACTGGCGGCTGTGAAGAGAAATGTGCCGCTGTTCAGGTCGCTGACAATGATCTGTGCAGCGGCGCGTTCCTCTCCACAGCCGCTGCTGAGCCAGTGAAAGCCAGCAGCGGCCGTGAAGCAGGCTGGACCCAGCAGTAGAGGAGGAGGTGGGGCCCAGGGTTAGCATCAGAGGAGGAAGCGGGGCCCGGCGACTGGCGGAGGAGGCGGAGCTCATCACCGAAGGTGGAGGAAGAGGAGGCGGACAGGTAAGGAGTGTGACCAGCCCACCTGAGGTTGACCCTGCAGAGCCCACCTTAGAGAGTCTATGGTGGGCTCTGCAGGGTCACCCTCAGGTGAGCTGTGTGGGATCTCAATTGGGCTCTGCAAGGGGTGTAACTAGAGGTCCAAGGGGCCCCCATACAAAATTTTGCTAGGGGCCCTGTGATTTCTAGTTACGCCCCTGACCGAGCGTATATATTGAACGGAGCTGTCATGGTAGCCACCATAAACAAATGGCGGCCACGACATGTTCAAACATAAACCGGCATTCTAAACATATCACAACCGAGAATAAAATGAATAACACTGCGGCACTTATTAACCCCTCATCCAGCTAAGAGGGTAAAACGCACAAAAAATAAGTAATCTGAAACAAAACTGTATACCAGCTCAGTATAAGCCGGCCACAGGTTCAGGGATCCCAACCTGAAAGAAGCAATTTCAGGGAGGTGTCCCTCTCATTTCAGGGAGGTGCCCTCTCCCCCCCCCCCCCATCTGCGGAGGGGGGGTTGGGGGGGGGCTGGGAGAGAGCACCCCCCTGAAATGATGGCAGATAGCACAGGAAGCAATAGCTTTTTTTTTTAGTCTGACAGTCGCAGTCGTCAGAATAAAAAAAACAAAACAAAAAGGCATAAGATTGCACAGCTAGATTCCTATTGGCTATTTTACTTTGCATTAGCCAATAGCAAACTAGCTAATGCACCCGCCCACTGCTGCTTTCAATCACCAAAAGAGGACCTGATAGAAGAATTCAGGTCCCCCCTCTGCTGATTGACAGCAGCAGTGGGCGGGTGCATTACCTAGTTTGCTATTGGCTATTGCAAAGTGAAATATCCAATAGGAATCCAGCTATGCAATCGTATGCCTTCCCGGCTCCCGATGTC
>NW_017309342.1:6131-6999 GCF_000935625.1 Nanorana parkeri
GGCTCCCGATGTCAGAAAAAAAAAAAAACGACCGCAGGGAAAGGTTTAATCTCCTCGATCGAGCAGATGAAACCTTTCCGGGAGGAAGTGTTTCTCTCCCGGGAGCCGCTATCTATTAGCCGGAGACTCCCGGAGCGTCCGGGAGAGTTGGGACGTCTGCAGGTTTGATTATTAATTCTATATTATATATCTGACCACACTGATTACAGCTGCTGCTTAACTCGATTGGAGTAGTGGCGCGAGGTTTCATATTATTCACCCTTTACTCCATGCTTAGATGTAAGGGTTAACCCTAACCCACAGCACCAGATCTTCCCAGAGAGACTCGGATCCCGCCACCGCTGCACTGAGGGTTAGTTCACACCATAAGCAGTGCGTTCCGGTCTGATTCTGGCCGGAACTGTGTGAACTAACCCTGAATGCCCCTCTGCCTGACCGCACTGATTCTCCCCCCAGCCCTGCTGAATACCAGTACCCACCCTGGAGACCCGCTACTCACTTCAATGGAGGTCCTAACCGCTGTTAATAAATTTAGACTCTCGCTTGAGCAAACTTCGATATTGTCAGCGAAGACCTCTCATTTCTTAGACAAGATATATGTGAATGTTCCGTAGCGGTGGAGGGGAGGACGAGTATAAACACATTACACAGCAAGCCTCCTCTAATGCGTCTGTGAAGGTTCTCATTCATCCGGGTCACATGATATACCGGAAATACAAATAAGTCGAGGCAACTGGACTCGCTGTATTTTTCTTGAAGACGTTTCACTGGTCATCCGACCAGCTTTCTCCATTCAGAGTGACTGGTGCAAAAATTACAAAATGGAGAAGCCGAGCCTGAATAGAGGTGGGGGAGGGGGGGGGGGGGG